>NC_142802.1:26046457-26099278 GCF_049724085.1 Artemia sp. Qi Xiang Cuo | reverse complement strand
ACACACAGTCACAATATCATGACGATGCGTTTTTGCAACAACATTCGATAACGCACGATAAAATTCATCTTTGGTTTGATCACAGGCATCATTCGTTGGGGTGTACACTACAATAACTGTCAATTTGGCCTGTGAAGTGGCGAAACGGGCACGAAGAATCCGCTCACCAATTGGCTCCCAATCCACTAGGCATTTTTTGGCCCGATTACTTAGTGCCATTGCGACACCTGCTTCTTTTCTAGTCTCAAGTCCGGAATACAAGATGTGGTAATTCTCAGATTTCAAAGTCCCAAAACCAGTAAGCCTGGTCTCAGAAAGTCCAGCTATGTCAATACGGAAATTATCAAGGGTTCTCATAACACTGTTGAGTTTTCCTGGCTGTGTTTCTTGATTAACTGTTCTAACATTCCAATATCCAATAAGAAAACAATCGGCCGTTTTCAAGAATCCAGTCCAGGGGTGTGCATTAGTCGTCATCACAGAAGAAGAAGAAGTCAATCCGAGGCTATCTGTTGCTGTTTCTTGAGTAATTAATTTTTACGGTGGTAGGTTACTAGCCCACCGACCAACCAACGAATTGGAACAAAATGGTCAGCTTAGATTAGTATAAGCAGGGGTACCGCGAGCAGGTTGCTGACCACCGCCCCCAAAAGGTAAAGCTAGGTCAAGTCACAATGTCATTCTATCGTTACTTTTCAATTAAGCTATTGAATACTTTCTAGCAATGTCCCTTGTAAGCGTCTACGCAAATATCTTTTCGCAAAAAATTCGCAAATCTCGTAAACTAAAGAAGTAATTACCCTTTTCATAAACATTAGTCCTTATATTAATGAACCCCTGAAGATAAACCAGTATTATAGCATCACAAATATATCGAGTTTTTTTTTTAAATTAATTACATTTTAGCATGAAAAGTTTTTTTTAGAAAAATGACTGAATAAATTTATTATATTGGACAAACCGCCAAACTTTCTCTAATCGAATCAATGTCATAATAAAAAAAAACATGTATATTCCTTGAAAGAGTGTGATGACCTGTTTACCTACTAGAAGAACCTGTTTGGTACAGGGGCGCCCCAGAATCGCTACGAGCTAGTCTACTCATATAAGGTTTTTATAGAACGCGTTGTCGTAGAAACTTCAAAAAGGGCTCATTCGATTAAAGACTAAAATGGTTAGTACCATTTTTAATAGTCGAAAGTAATTGGAAGGTAACTAACACCGCTTCCACGCCTACCATTTCCCCAAACACATCCAATATAAATTTTAAACAGCCATTAAGTTCCACGCAGTTTAAAATTCAGGAATTTATACCTTTGAGCAGGACCGTCTCCCCACAGTCTTCAAGGCAAGGGTTATAAGTTATGACCGGCGGGCATATAAGGTTTTATTGAAATCTTTGTCGTAGAAACTTGAAAAAGGGCTCGATTAGAAATTCAAAAGTCTTGTACCCTTTTTTATCGAAAGTGATTTGAGATCAAATAACCCCCCTCTTTCGCCCTTTTCCCCAAACACATCCAATCAAAATTTTTCAATAGACATTTTTCCAGTGTTGTTGATTTCCAGATAGAATTTGTGTTTTTGAGTAGGACACTCCCCCTCAGCCGTCAGGTCAAGGATTGTCACTTATGCCATGGGGGCATATAAGGTTTTTATAGAACACGTTGTCGTAGAAACTTCAAAAAGGGCTCATTTGATTGGAAATTAAAATGTCTAGTGCCCTATTTAATAGTCGAAAGTGACTGGAGGGTGACTAGACCCTCCCACGCCCATCATTCCCTTTAACACATTCAATCAAAATTTTGAGATAGCCAGTTTGTTCAGCGGAGTTGATTTCCAGATAGGAAATATTTGTTTGAGGAGGACACTCCCCCACAACCCTTGGGGCAAGGGTTTTAAGTTATGCTCTGAGGGCATATAAGAACGATATTGGCACTATGTATTATTCATTATTTTTTTCCTTTAGAGCAGGGCACTTCGTATCGATGAAGTTGTCGTAGAAACTTCGAAAAGGGCTCATTCAATTGGAAATTGGAGTGGCTTGTGCCACTTTTAATTGTCGAAAGGTATTTGAAGGCAACTAACACCCCTTCCAAGCCCATTATTTCCCAAAACACAACGAATCAAAATTTTGAGATGGCCATTTTGTTCAGCGTAGTTGATTTCCAGATATAAATTATGTTTTTGAGGAGGATACTCCCCCATAGCTTTCAGGGCAAGGGTTGTAAGTTATGCCCTGGGGGCATATAAGGTTTTTATAGAAGGTCTTGTCGTAGAAACTTCAAAAAAGGCTCTTTCAATGGGAAATTCAAAGGGCTAGGGCCTTTTTTAATAGTCGAAAATGATTGGAGGGCAACAAACCCCCCTCTCATACCCATGTTTTCCCGAAACACATCCAATCAAAATTTTGATATAGCGATTTTATTCAACGTGGTTATAAGTTCTGGAAATTAGGTCTTTGAGGATGAAAAATCCCTCACAGCCCTCAGGGCAAGAGTTGTAAGTTATTCCCTGAGGGCATATAAGGTTTTTATAGAACACGTTGACATAGAAACTTCAAAAAGGGCTCATTCGATTAAAGATTAAAATGGCTAGTACCATTTTTCATAGTCGAAAGTAATTGGAAGGTAACTAACATCGTTTCCACGCCTACCATTTCCCCAAACACATCCAATCAAAATTTTAAAATAGCCATTAAGTTCCACGCAGTTTAAAGTTCAGGAATTTATACCTTTGAGCAGGACACTCCCCCCCACAGTCTTCAAGGCAAGGGTTATAAGTTATGCCCTGTGAGCATATAAGGTTTTATTGAAATCTTTGTTGTAGAAACTTGAAAAAGGGCTCGATTGGAAATTCAAAAGTTTTGTACCCTTTTTTATCGAAAGTGATTTGAGATCAACTAACCCCCCTCTCTCGCCCACCTTTTCCCCAAATACATCCAATCAAAATTTTTTCAATAGACATTTTCCCAGCGTTGTTTATTTCCAGATAGAAATTGTGTTTTTGAGTAGGACACTCCCCCACAGCCGTCAGGTCAAGGATTGTAACTTATGCCCTGGGGGCATATAAGGTTTTTATAGAACGCGTTGTCCTAGAAACTTCAAAAAGGGCTCATTCGATTGGAAATTGAAATGTCTAGTGCCCCATTTAATAGTCGAAAGTGACTGGAGGGTGACTAGACATTCCCCACGCCCATCATCCTCTTTAACACATTCAATCAAAATTTTTGAGATAGCCATTTTGTTCAGCGGAGCTGATTTCCAGATAGGAAATATGTTTTTGGGGAGGATACTCCCCCACAACCCACGGGGCAAGGGCTGTAAGTTATGCTCTGAGGGCATATAAGAATGATGTTGGCACTATGTATTATTTATTAGTTTTTCCTTTAGAGCAGGGCACTTCGTATCGATGAAGTTGTCGTAGTAAACTTCGAAAAGGGGCTCATTCAATTGGAAATTGGAGCGGATTATGCCCTTTTTAATAGTCGAAAGTGATTGGAAGGAAACTAACACCCCTTCCGCGCATATCATTTCCCGAAACACATCCAATCAAAATTGTGAGATAGCTATTTTTATGAGAGTAGTTGATTTCTACATAAAAATTATGTTTTTGAGGAGGACACTCCCCCACAGCCTTCAGGGCAAGGGTTATAAGTTATGCCATGGGGGCATGTAAGATTTTTATAGAAGGCACTGTCGTAGAAACTTCAAAAAAGGCTCATTCGATTGGAAATTCATAGGGCTAGTACCCTTTTTAATAGTCGAAAGTGATTGGAGGGAAAATGCCCCTCTCCCCCCCCCCTCCCCACGGCCATCATTCCCCCAAACGCATCCAATCAAAATTTTGAGATAGCAATTTTGTTCAGCGTAGTTGATTTCCAGATAGAAAATATGTTTTTGAGGAGAACATTCCACCACAACCCTCGGGGCAAGGGTTTTAAAAATGTGCTCAGAGAGCATATAAGAACGATGTTGGCACAATGTATTATTTATTATTTTTTCTCCTATAGAGCAGGGCACTTCGCATCGAGGAAATTGTCGTAGAAACTTTGAAAAGGGTTCATTCAATTGGAAATTGCAGTAGCTTGTGCCCTTTTTAATAGTCGAAAGTGATTGGAAGGCATCTAACACCCCTTCCACGCCCACTATTTCCCAAAACACATCCAATCAAAATTTTGAGATGATTATTTTGTTCAGCGTAGTTGATTTATTTATATAAATTATGTTTTTGAGGAGGACACTCCCCCACAGCTTTCAGGGCAAGGGTTGTAAGATTGCCCTGGGGGCCTATAAGGTTTTTATAGAAGGTGTTGTCGTAGAAACTTCAAAAAAGGCTCATTCGAGTGGAAATTCAAAGGGTTAGGGCCCTTTTTAATAATCGAAAGTGATTGGAGGGCAACTTACCCCCTCTCACACCCACGTTTTCCCGAAACACATCCAATCAAAATTTTGAGATAGCCATTTTATTCAACGTGGTTTTAAGTTCTGTAAATTAGGTCTTTGAGGATGACAACTTCCTCACAACCCTCAGGGCAAGAGTTGTAAGTTATTCCCTGGGGCATATAAGGTTTTATTGAAATCTTTGTCGTAGAAACTTGAAAAAGGGCTCAATTGGAAATTCAAAAGTCTTGTACCCTTTTTTACAGTCGAAAGTGATTTGAGGTCAACTAACCCCCCTCTCTCGCCCACCTTTTCCTCAAACACATCCAATCAAAATTTTCAGATAGAAAGGTTGATTTCCAGATATAAATTGTGTTTTTGAGTAGGACACTCCCCCACAGCCGTCAGGTCAAGGATTGTCTGTTATGCCCTGGGGGCATATAAGGTTTTTATAGAACGTGTTGTCGTAGAAGTTTCAAAAACGGCTCATTCGATTAGAAATTGAAATGGCTAGTTCCCTTTTTAATTGTCGAAAGTGATTGGAAGGCAACACCCTTTCCATGCCCACCATTTTCCCAAACATGTCAAATCAAAATATTGAGATAGCCATTTTGTTCCACGCTGTTTAAAGTTCAGGAAATTATACCTTTGAGCAGGACAATCCCCCGACAGTCTTCAGGGCAAGGGCTATAGGTTACGCCATGGGGGCATATAAGTAGGAACCTACCAGGAGGTCCCACGAGAACACATGTGCTGACATCTACAATTGAGTCTAACTCCGTACGAACACCATATATGGCCATAGAGTCCCTAGGGAGAACACATACTGCTGTCAGTCTGGACCCCACACCATATATGAGCATGTTCTTATGGTTTTTGTCACTGAGAATGAAAAAAACAGGATTTTTCTCACTTTTATGGATGTTTCTTGGATGGTTATGAGTGTTGGTCAATTTATTTGTTGTTTTTCTTGGATGTCAACAACAATTTATGCATGTTTTTATGGTTTTCGTCACTGAGAATGAAAAAACAGGATTTTTCTCACTTTGATATATTTTCAAGGTCGGTTTATTTGTTATTGTTGTTGTTGTTGTTGTTGTTGTTCGTCCAGGTGTAAGCTAGGGGGAATGTATTGATCTAGGGGAACTAAATTTCCAACGTCAATTTGTTTTCTTGGATGTCAACAAGAGTTCACATCAACAATTGCTGGATTATCGAGTCTAGCAGGGACAGGGTCAATTACACCTCTTTCAAGATCAATTGATTTGTTGTTGTTCGTCCTGTTGTACGCTAGGGGGAATGTATTGATCTAGGGCAACTAAATTTCCAAGGTCAATTAACCTCATGAGTTCGTGACGGGACTCCATATATGGGCATATACTCCCTAGGGGAAATGGATTTCTGAGAAATTGTTTGCGTAATCGAAAGGGAAGTGAATTTCCGAGAACTTGATTGCGTAATTGGCAGGGAGAATTTTATTGATCCGATAACGGGAAACAAATCATGTGTCTCCTTCTAAACCAATCAGAGAGCCGGTTACATATTAGCGGGAGAGGATTGCAGAGAATATAAGAAAAGGATTTTTGCTGTAATTTTTATTAGTCTGCGAATTGATTTCAAAGGAGTGAGAAGAACAGTTTGACTTTACTCATTTGGATGTATATTTGTGTTGATGATGAGGAGTGGAATGTTTACTTTATTAGAAGTTGATAGTGGAGTTGATGGCAATAATACAAGAGCACCAAACATTGCGGTGGAAATCGCGAGAGGATCACGGCTTTGTCTGGAATGGGATGAAGTATATGCAAGATATGTGATATCCTTGAGCAAATTTAAAATGGAGGATCAATTATGTTTCGCTGCAAAAGTTGATATAGCACATGTGAATAGACTTCAATGTGCTTTAAGTGCTTTAGTGGAACATATCGAAGACAATAAACTGTATCGCTAATTGTATATGCTTAGTATTATTGTTGTAATTATTCAATAAAATTGTTTCGAAATCGAAAATGTTCCCTTTCTTTTTGTCAGGTTAGAAGGCTAGGGCTAACGATTCATAGTCAGTCTAGAGTCAGCAGTCAGAGTGAAAGGATTAAAAAATGAATAAATTTGAGAGAGAGAGAATTAGATCGAAACAAGTGATTATGGAAAAACATTTGATTTGGGATGACTATTTCGTTGAGAGGTCTCTTGAACACAGGATATTCTCCAGGGGACACTTGAAAATATAATGAAACCTGATTCTTCCTCATTAGACTATTGTATGAATCTATGTCAATGTGACTCAAATGCTTATAGTCAATTTATTGATATATTAATTGGAACAAAGCAGAATCATATCGTGGATACACTTTTGAAAAATTTGCCAATAGATTCAATGTAGATGGTTCCCCCCCACCATTCGAAAGAGTTGACGTCACAGAGTTACTCCTCTCCCATTCCTCCACCCTGAATTTATCCGTCGGCAGGAACGATCAGTTTCGTTTTAGCTGTGAGAGAGTCAAGTGACATTGGAAACCAAAAAAAAAAAATGTTCTATACATGTCCATTATGCATGTACACTCTTGGTAGTTGGAGTCAATGTGAGGATTGTACAATTATTGACTACTATAGTGAAAATTGCAAATTATGTAATCCTTGTAAATTACATAGAGGCTATGCAGCACAAATTAAAGGATGTAATTCATGTCTTGAAGAGATTTGTGACTCTCACCCAAGAGGACATCTGTGCTCCAATTGTCACTATGACTTATGTGATCAGTGGGAGAATACTTATCCCACTATGATGGGAAAGAATCCCAAACGTGATTTTAGTTTATTTCTACGAGATTGGTATCGTCATGGATTTAAATTATTCTGGGAGGAGGAGTCAGGTCTACGATTCAACTTTTGGGGTAACAAGACAATTTGGTTTCTACGTCATCGTTGTGACGACACTGCCTATTATAACTATAAAACAACTGATTTTTATCTGTCAGTAACCAAATGTGATTCACCATTTGAAAACACTGTGTGTGATATTGATTCAAATATACAGATTGAAACTCGTGAATTTCATAATATGATTGCAAATAGCATCATTGACTATACAAAGAGATATGACAAGAGCGAAGTTACATTATACTGTAGAAAATGTGACCCTGACTTTGCAGCCAATCAAGATCAATATACAGTGAATTCAAATGATTTACCAGCATTAGTGGTTCACGACAGTTGCCTATACATCGATGAAGAAGAAGAAATCTAATGTGTAGATTTAAAGACATTGTTGTATATATATACATTTTATTAATAAACAAATTCACAAACATTTCTTAAGCACTTTACTCTTAGGGCACTGAAATCAATATTATATAGGTCTGAGAGGATATTTTCCAATAGAAAGTTGTTCAGACATAGATTGTCACCATAAATGTGGAGAAACTGCTTGTAAGTATAGCCGCGACATCGGAACACAAAATACAGTAGTGCATGGAAGCCACAGCTTTTAGTCGTTAGATCCTGCATCCTCTTCCGATTTTGAATAATAGTTTTCCCACTGCTCTCAATATAGTTTCTGATGTGGGGTGTGTAAAATGAATAGGGTAGATCAAGAGGATCAAAAAGTTCAATCGTCTTCATTGTTTGAAAGATGCACAGCCAATGACCCGTCAGCACAGTCGACGGACTGCTATTAACAATAATTAAGCTATTGTTCGCACTTTGAATTTTTCCAAGAAAGTCTGAGGGCAGACATTGGGATTTGTACTGAGACATGTAGGGATCCATATTAAATACATTGATTATTTGACTGGTGTTCATGGTGCCAATTCTAGTAGAACACTGCCTTCGGAAGTGATTTCCCAATGGGTTTCATATTGATTTAGTGAGATTAGTGCAATACTCTCGTCAAGTCGGCATACTTAGTCGGCAAATGTACACTCTAAACGCACACCCCCCGTACGTACTATACTCATATCCTGTGTGCCAGACAAATCTAGTACAATGATACCATGTGTTTTAGCAAACATTTCTTCGGTTATACCATTTTCAAATAATTGCGAATCATGATCTAGGGTTTACATGGTCAAATCATACAATGCTCTACAGGATTTATCAAAAGAGAGATTGTAGAGGGAGGTACCGTTTACTTTGTACGCAAGAGATGAAAGTCCAAACATTTCAAATTTATGTGGACATCCAGGTCACGATCCTAATGAACTGGCGCTTTTTACAAATATCAAAGCGAGCTTTGACGGAATTTCACCATTGATAAAGGACGAGTCGGTGAAGGTGCGTGACCCCATGGCTATATGACGTTGATTGGTGATTGTATGAGGAACAAGTAGTTTTATATTATTTCCATTGGCTCTCAGTTTTTCACTGCCAAAGCAACAGAACTCATAACTTGTTGTTTGCGTACATGAAGTATTGCCGAGGTGAGGGAGAGAGTCACATCAGGATTGGCAACAAGTTCTTTTCTCAATATGAAATTGGATGGTGCAAGCGTAAGTTTTATATCCACTTTAACATTGGGTGGTAGCCATTGGGGTATTTTAAATATTTCATGATATATTTTTCCAACTAGATGTAATTCCCTAGTTGTAACATTTTTAAGTGCATCTGTACTATCAGTATTAGTAATATACACATATCGAATGGAGGTGCCTCTAAAGTCCTTGTATAAATTGGCTGTCATTAGCTTGAATTGTATATAACTTGTATAATTTGAGAGACTATCGCCTGTGCTCACCACTGTGCTATTGATTTAGACACTGATTTGATGAATTAGATTATACAATATACAATTTTCAAAGGATATTCCATCGGCCCGAATTGGCATTGTATTATCGGATTTCCGGACTTTCATTTGTAAATCTATAAATGTCGAAGACGAGTCCATAAAGTAGTCTTCATTGGAATTAATTTGAAAGTGGATATTATCGGAGATGGGTTGTTGAGGATAAAATTGTTCATAGTATCCATGCTCGACACTCATATCAATATTTTCAGCATTGAATAGATTCAATGAGGCAGTGATTGAAGGTCGAGAATCCTTATGCGGTAGGTAGGACATCTAAGGAAAAGAAATCTAGTTTCGATCTAACAATTTTCTTCCAGGGGCTTCTTCTTCTGTTTACAGTACGTGTCGGCTTTTTCCTTCTTTTCTTTGACAGTGGTGATGTCTGTCGTGTCCGACCTCAGTGGACACTGATGAGTGACGCAGTGTTTATCGACCTTCCTAAACTTTTAACATTTTCTTTTAATGACTTGCCAAGGGTCTACGCACTGGACCTAATATCTTTATTAGCACTTTTTTTTAAAATCCTGAATAGAGGACCAATCGTATATTGTAGAGGATGCAAAATCTGTTGCAGCCGGTACAAGATATTTTCTAGCCAGAGGTAGTGAAGAACGAAACAACTTAGCAAACCAACTGCCAAGACCATAGCCAGACATTGTAGTACGCCCTTTGTAATAGTCCATTCTATTGCCCTGTTATCTTGGGCCAAGAGTAAAATCATAGCAGTCAATATCAGGACAAGTGAATACCACTTTTCTATTAGACATCTTGTTGTTGAACAATAGGACGAAAATGGCATGTAATCACAGCCAAACCTTTTGAAATTGCTATGGGATCACCCAATTCAGTTCGTAGTGTTAATAATAATAATAATTTATTTATGACCCACATATGAACATTATAAATGACACTGCGGAGTAATGGAAAATATAAAAGAAAAAATAACAACATCATTACAAAATCAAACAACAACAAAAAAAATACAAACTAACCGATATCATGATGGAAAAAACAAACTACGGGGTCAGTGACAGAAACAACATTACTAGTATTCATAATCATATTAGAAGACACACTGGCCAGTCGCACGCAAGCATCATTGACACAATACCGGGATACAACATTTCTATTTTTAAAACGGCCGGGTAAATACATCAGATATTTACAATATCTAAAGTAACCACTTCTAAGTCTTTGTAAATCTTTTTTCCTCAGTAAGTGGTGGAAACCAGATAGAGAATTTACACCTGGAGAGCAAAAACTATTATAAAGCTGGACTAGGCCCTTACGATTATAACGCCCTCTATTTGGAGATATCTTACCATATGACACAAAAATATTTTTTTAATGCATTAGTAACCAACTCGTAGCAAGTTTCGTAAATGGACGGGCAAAACGATTGTCTTTATCCAAACAAGGTAATGAAATCGAACCGAGGTTTAGTGGAGGTACAGAAATTCTACTATTAAAGCACATAAACTCACACTTTCCCATATTTACAGATAGGCCAATATCACTCAGTAGAGAAGACAGCTTACGGAAGTTCTGAGCCAGCCCTCGACGAGAAAAACTAACTAAGAGGACATCATCGGCGTATGCAATATAACTTACACCAATATTACGAAAAAACACAGTAGGAGATAGATGTTTTAACCAAGTAGTGAGGACACATTTAAATATATAAGGAGATAAAACTCCTCCCTGTCTAACGCCTTTCCTAACAGCTTCCGAATCAGAGGTATTTGATAGCCACTTAATACGCACATAAGAATTATCATACCAATATCGCAATGCAGAAATAACTGAATAATTGACTCCAGAACAAGCAAGGGAATGCAAGGCCTGGGCGTGAACAAAATTATACAAAGCCCCGGAAATGTCTACTGTGCAGCAATACAATGAACGCTTCTGGGCAAAAGCTTCCTTTAACAACCGGCTGAGCACATGATGTGCCTGGGGGCAACCAACCCCTCTTCTAAATCCTAGTTGAAATGACGAAAAATCGCACTTAGAAGTTAATTCAGGCAAAAGGACATACTCAAAAATCTTACTCATAAAGCAAGATACAGTAATCGGTCTATCGAGCATGAATCTGGATCTTTACCACGCTTAAGTATAGGCGTGACACTACCGGAAAGCAAACTATCAGGAACCAGAGATTGAGCTATACAAATCTGGAATAATAACTGCGGGTGGTTCAAAAATAATGGGCAATCATAAGCCAAATTCCTAAAGCATAGGCCATCACAATCAGGAGAATCTGATCTTTTTACTTTCTTCAGCGCCCAATGTAAATCACTCATACTTATCGCAGGGACTCTATATTGACAAACAGACACTGGCAGGACCGAACTAAGTAGATTAGAAAAATGTTTATGAACACACTGATTAAATACGGAAAATATGTCAATATATTGGCGCACAAAATTCATAAGGTTTAATACCGACTGAGGTGCGGGAGAACACTTACTGCTATTGATAACTCTATTCCAAGTCATTTTACTATTTGGAGCGTCCCACGCGTTGAGCCTTGCATTACGTAAGCAAGATTTGTATTCTTTCTTCTTTTTTTGCTTGACTGTAAACACAGCACCGGAGGTAGGTCGATCGCAAGCGTTCCACAATCGCAACCAAAACTTTGGGTGGTTTTTTTTACTTTTTTCACTTCCGGATGTATATTCCACAGGGGCTTGCAAGACCCAGAACGCACGTGCTCCATCGGATCTGCAACTTTTTTGGCCGACTTTAGACATGCCACTATCTGGTAATAATACGAATTCAGGTCTTCCTTAGAATCAGGGCACTTTATCGAAGTCTGGAGCAAGTGAAACGGGACTTTAATAGTTGAGAGTAGAGTACATAAAGTAGTAATATACATCTCAACGTTTATACGATTCCAATTGGCCTTTTGATACCATTTTGAATGGGGACCCTTAAAGTGGGCTTGAACATTAGGAGACTCAATTAGGCATGAAATAGGGAGATGGTCATCATTGATTTTATCTTCATCAACAAACACCTCAGATTTAATTAGACCGCACTTAGAAACAATAATATGGTCAAGGTTGGATTTAACGGAGCCTCGATTATGACTGTAAGTATAAGCCTGGTTCTTAGCAGCGACATGATAGACACTTGGCAGAGAATCTAGCAGGAGTTCAGATCGATCAGATGAGGTCAATATGTTTGTATTAACTGACAGAGTTCCGAATAGGAAGTGGTTACGGGAATATACTGAAGATGCTTTATATTGTACTGGTGAATGTGTTCTTGATTAATTTTTCGTTCAATAGCTCGTAGGAGGGGAACATTTGAATTACCAACCCAAGATGTTTCCACAAATGAGGCGTAGAGAAATATACAAGTGTCTGTAGAGAAGGCAGGCAGGTAGTCAGCAAAAATGAAATTAGTGTTTCCGGTACTTTTACCGTTGATTATATTGAGCTTAAAGCCAAGAACATCCTTTAGATTTTCATTGAGAATAACCTTTTCATTTGCAACAGGTAAACTAATGTAGATCTTACCCTCCTCATTTAAATAATTGAAATGAAAAGATTCTTTTTTACGAGCGGAAATTCTTTTATTAGTAGAACGACATAACTCATTCATGCAGGTGAGTTCCTCATTGGGTAATTCAATAAATGGATAATCCATCCAATTGATCTTTTGAATTTGTTCTTGATTGCCTAAGGATGGTGGTGGCGGCCAATCATAGGGTCTAATTTTTATTTCATATTTACGATCTTTTCTCAGGATGTCGTAGGTATTTTTGAGAATACAGTCGACAAGAGCCACTTCATACTTTCCATTGTCATTGAATTTGATGATGGGGGAGAGTTTCGTCCAAATATCACTTGTTCTATTCAGGTCCTTGTAGAGAGGATCAGAAACATTGGACATGAAAGTCACATAGAAATCATTGGGCATTGTTAATATCTTCAGCACTGACCCAAGAATCAAAATCTGAGTTGTATCCTAGCCAGCGAACAAGCAACTGTCTCTTGCCCCTACGAGTATGACTCTTTAATATCTTTTCAATTTGATAAATTTCACTAGTGTTTCTAACTTTTTGCAATTCATATTCATAAAAAACGCCGAGAATTTCAACATCTTTGTTGTCTCGCAGTCGATATGTTGTGCGTTCGGTGTCCACGATTTTGGACACTTTAAAAAGTTCAGTGCTCCATAAATAATTTCCCTTATCAAAAATATTGGTGGTTATATTAATTCTAACAGTATCACCAACATTGAATTTCTTCTTCACATTTTTTTTCTTTTTCTCCATTGGACGATTGCTTTAGAAAAGCATCAAAAGTGTTTTCACTGCAATGAACTTCCCGAGGGCTTGAGTTGGACAGAGATCGATGGGGTCGATGGTTATATTTCTGCATGATTTTATCTAAATCATGAACAAAAGCAAATGTATTTTTCAGTGTGCAATATTTTGAAATTAATAGACGAGTCGTTCTTATGAATCGTTAAGCCAATGCAGCCTTTATTGGGCTGTGACTATGATAAAGTGTTGTATTATATTTCAATAGAACCTTTTGCACATGGGGATTAACAAATTCGCTACCACGATCCGATTTAATTTTTCTATAGCAATCCTGTTCAAGATTAATTTCTAAAGCCTGAGCAACTTCAATACCTCTCTTTGACCGTAATGGAATGGCATAGGCATAGCGAATAAAGATACTGATTGCCATCAAAATATATTTGAAGGGTGCATTGTGACACTGTTGAATTGCATCTAAAGTTAATAGTTCTGTTTGCATTATATGTAGGGGGAAAAAAGCTTTAGTTTGTCGATATTGTTTTCCACGAAGCCTGTGATTCCGATGCAGTGTGTATCTCGGTTAATTCTGTAGATACTCTTTTGCTTTTTTTTAATGTGCTGCCAGAAGTAACTTTAGAAAGGGTTTTGGGGGAACTTAAACTTCCCACTTTACCAATATTTTCATAGACATATTTCAGAACTTCATCCATTTTGAACGCAAACACGTAGTGTAATGTCCACTCCCCTTTTGCACACTGGAGGGTGAATCGATCTGTCTTCGCTTTTGACTAGCATTCACAGGTGTTATAAAATCACTGCTGCTGCTGCTAGTATTTTCAAATATTGAATCTTCTTCTTTTTTAAATGATGATGGTGTTGACATTGTTGGAGGACTATATTCTCTTAGTTTCTTTAGAATTTGTTTATTGCCAATAAGACTTTTGGGGAAGTTTGATGCATTTAGAAAGGTGTATAGATTATTGTCAATTGATAAAAGTCCTTTACGATTCGTCACCATATCACATATTAAATCAACTAGATTATAACTTTTTCCCTGAATTATAATTCGTTTCCCTGTGTTGTCGACTTGAACTTGATGACCAGTTTCCAACATGAGATAAGATAATATTCTTTTACTCTGCTCTCGATAGGTCACTGGCAATAGGTTTGCAATTTTTAATACAATTGAATTCAATTCTTTCTCCTTTGATTGCACTGCTGCTGAATCTTGAGGAGATGTTTCCGGTTTAGAGGGATCGGTGACGGTGACGGTAACAGGGATGGGTATCTCTCGATAAGGTTTATGTTTGTCCACACGTCGCAATGCATCTTGAAGTAAAAGCAGTTTTTTGTCATCGGCAATATTCTCATCATTAATGAATTTGCTTAGATTGTCTTCAAAATGTTCGACGGGCGAGAGGACAAGTTCAAATGGTGTTAATTTATAGGGTTTAGCCATTCTCTGGAGAAAACTGTTTACAAGTAGTGCAATTATTGGCAGTAAAAGTGTGAAAAAGCTGCCACCCGCTTGAAGGAGACGTTATCTTTTAAAAATTTTTCAATTGTTTTTGCAATCCAAGGTGCGTACAGTGGAACGATATTGCTTTGTCTGTTGTCTTACACCTTCTGACAAGTGTACATTGCCCTCGTTTAAATTTAAACAAAGTTCAGATATTAGATTAATAAATTCTTTGTCAACAGCATGTTTGAGTATAGCCTTCCTGAGCGGAGGTTTTGAAGTGCCTAAAACGGAAAATAAATGCCGTTTTTCATGTAGTTTCTTCAGTGTCATAATGGCAACTAATAGCCTTTTCTACTGTTCACCGGAAGATATACTGTAATTTCATTCTCGAGTATGTCGGTTACTACACGTAGATCCTCAGGTGTGCTCTGATTAAGATCTAGCAAAATTTAGCCGTAGGGCTTATTTGTCGCCTGAGTGTACGCTGACAGCAGAAATTTAGGGGCGCCGGGGTATATTTGCTTATTGAGAGTTATTGGTGAGCTAGAATCACGAACAACTCGGTAGATAATATAGATAGTGCAATTCAAAGCAATGACTCGCAAACATTTGCTCTGACGAAACAGATTGTGTAGAATTAGGGTTATGAAAATGAGTTCATGATGGGAGCGAACGGTGAACAGTTGTAGCATTTCATGTGAGAACTGTTCAATGGATTCAGCCAAATCATCAATAATCAGCCACGAGTTTGGTTCTATACTATTGAAAACATCAAGTCCTCGTATGAATTGTATTGGTATGGTTGTGGCAATAGCTTTTATTTGATCATATGACTCCTGCCAAATACTATAGCAATAATAAATTTTCTTTGGTTTTTCCAAAAACATTTTGTGACAATTTTGAATTATTCTAGCTAAAAGTGTTGTTTTCCCCGACATTGATGAGCCACATAGAACCAATCTGAAGGGTGTCTTAAATTGATACATGCTGCTGCTGCTGCTGCTGTTCACAACAGTCGGACTGCAATTAACTGTTTATCATGCTTGTTCAATGAATAAGTAGTAGTAGTAGTAATAATTTTTCCATAGATCTATCTAGTACGTCGTTAACAAGAACAACAAAAACAATATTTCATGGTCATTTATTCAACATGAAAACTCTATTTGTTCAACATGAACAACAACATAAGAATGACACTTGTTCAACAAGAAGAACAAAAAAAAATTAAACTTGTTCAAACATGAAAACTCTATTTGTTCAACATGAACAACGATAAATAAAAACACTTTATGTACAACATTTATTATAAAAAAACACTTTTGTTCATCAACAAAAACAACAACACTAACACTTATTGTCTTAAAAAAACACTTTATGTACATTAGCACACGCTTTTTGTACATTAGCACACACACACACACACACACACACACACACACACACACACACACACACACACACACACACACACACACACACACACACACACACACTATTTGTACAACACACGAAAAAAAACACTTGGAACATTGAAACACGAACTTTAAAAAATAGCACAGTTGAACATTTAAATTTAAAAAGCCCCCCCCCTCCGAGGAGCCGCGGGGGCCAAAGGCCGTCCGAGGGCGGGACCCCCCCCCCCCCCCCTCCGGCAGCCGTGGGGCCCAAGGCTGGCCGCGGGCGGGACCCCCTCCCCCGGGATCGAAACAGTCCAATAGTCATCGTCACTGCAGGTTAGGTTGGGTCAGTGGTTGGGTTATGGTGAGAGTGGGTTGGGTTAGTTAATTTATGAAAGGTTAGTGGTTAGGTTAGGGTTAGTGGTTAGGTTAATTTATCCAGACCAAGTTGATTGCGATAGTCTATGCATTCAACCCGGTCTGAAATACGGTAGTGGCCGTGGGGTAGTACACTTACACACTCTCGAGCGCATAGACTTTGTCGGATATACAAGACATTGCATTTTTTTCCAACCTTACAGTATAATTTTTATACTCTAGAGAGCGAATTGCAAGCACTTGTGCTCTCGGCACTAGGCTATTTTCTACACAGTCTCTGTACACACTCATGTTGAAATTGCTCTTTACAAAATGTGTAGGCACCCCTTTACACGCCTGCTTTACATCCCTGTTATGTGTTTCTACGCAATAAACGTTAAGACCCGGGAACACCCCCCTGGATATCAAATCACTCCCCATCTCTGATTTTAACATTAGTAGTTGGTTCGGGGCTTGACGTTCCACCAACTCTGGGTAGAGAGATGGATTCCAGTTGGTGAAATCCATCCACGAGCTGATGTGTTCCCCATTTTCTAAATCACACAATAAATCCTCGGTTTTTACTTTTAACAGTAGAGAATCTGTATCCCTATAGTAAACTTGAACCTCCTCCTCCCGTGGCCATTGCACCTTGCAAACATTTTAAAAAAACGACAACATGAGCTTTTTGGAAATTTCAAGTACTGAACTACCTCCTGCTATATTCTTGTTCAGTACCACATTTCGCTTTTTCCTGTGTAGAAGAACCATGCCAGCCTCTATGCTCGTGAACGTTGTAAAACTGGGGTCTGCAATAATCCGTGCACACTCTTGAGGGTCAGTCACGACGTTGCAGCGAGATCTGTTGCGTACGCTTTCACACATTTTGCCAAACGCTGAATTTAGAATGAGTTTGTACATTTCCTTCTCTACTTTACTGTTTTCCCGAGAGCGTTTATCAACAAAAGTGTCGAAAAACGTCTTATAATAGGGTTTCTGATTGAATTGCAGGACCCTATGTATTTTGGTCATCTTGAAACCATTGTTCACCATCCAGTACAAAAGCACATGGTGAACAACGATGTTCTCCTTAGGGTCCAAATCTGCAATCAGTTTTTGCTTAGAGGGGGTATAGTGCATCCCCATATTCTCAACCAATGATCGGTTGTAGGGGCTCAGTGAATCCCTGCTCACTGGTCGATTGATACAGGGAAAAACAAAATCTCTGACTGAATCGTGAAGCTCCAACGGAATGTGCCCGTCAATTTCAAAGAACCATATTTATGGCCCATTGTCCTCGAAGGTGGCAATGTCGGAGAACTCACAAGGATTCTCAAGCCATTGATAGTTTCCACACGGCAAAGAGTAGTGAGACATTGCCGAGGGGTACAATGAGTTTAGGTCTAAGAACAATGTATTTGACTTTGCACCGGTGCTGTTTTGTCCACTCGGATCGGTTGTCAAAACGTAATACAAATGAAAAATACACCCTCCCCATATTGACCCTTCTAAAAAAAGGTATTGATCCAAGTCGGTGATTAGGCCTATTTCCTCCCTACTAATTTTTAAAATCGAGTCCATCACCAAATGTGGCGTGGAAAAATAATATCCTATATCTATCCCAAACTCTGAATAGATTTGGTCTGTGTTCTTGCAGACTATGTCCAACAGAGTTAAAATATCACTATCCAAGTACAGTTTACAATAATCACACCCATTTTTACAATTCCCCTTGGACCACACCTTTTTGGCAAACTCATATTCCTCGGCTGTGCATTCACTGTTGGTGAGTGGCTTATAGAAAGCTTCAATTGGAGGTAGTTTCACCTCGAACGCCAGAACAGTAACAGTCATATGCGTATACACCTTTACAGGTCAATAGGTCATACATTTCACTGTCTGGAAAATGCTGTTTAAGCAAAGGAAAACTATCAAAATTGTCGCTTTTCTGCACTTGAATCAATTGACTCAAAGCCTTGGGAAAAAAAACTAAAAGAATCTAAAAACCTGATTTTATTCCAGCACGTATGCACATTGTTTACTACCTGCCATTTCAGCTCGAGAAGCACCAACTTCTCGGCCGATTTGGGAATGATGTTATAGGTAAGTGAATTATTTACCCATGGACTATCTAATCCCCCTTCCTCCCTGTGCATACGTGCCAGTGCCGGTAAAATAAATTTTAAATCATAATTTGAATTGTGGATAAAAACTGGGATAAAAAACTGCTGGCTAACATTTATGTTACACGATTGATGCGCTTCCCCTCTAAAATTACTACCCCAGAAGATATTTCCTGGCACAAGTGATCATGGTCTCTGACTTACCCCCCCCCCTTTTCCCTTTAGTCCCCTTATCCCCCTCTTCAACCTCTCCCTTACAAACCCAACATATTTTTTGATTTTTAATCGCGAGACAATCCTCTGCAGACAACACCATAGGGTAATGCGTATTTCTCAAACGAGAAATAGTGCCATTAGCTGTGCCAATTCATTTAGTCAGTGCCCTGATCATGCACTCTCCCTCATCCAGTCTTTCTACTATTTCTAACAACCGCATAGTGTTAGAACTGTCTCTTTGTGCGTGGGCGTAGGAGACTGCAATAGCTTGATGTTCTTTGATTCGGTTTGGAAATCGAGGATCTTTCACTTCCACCAGCTTCGCCTCACAATCCAACAAGATTTTATTCCTCTGGAGGAGGGTGTTTTGGAAATTTTTAAAGCGTAAAATGGCCCTATCCCCTGAAACCGTTTCCACTGACTGGTAGCCATGCCGTCTACAATGCTTCATATGATTTTGTAACTTTAATTCTGTCCAAAATCGAGACAGGCATGTCGGACAGTAGAAACGTACCCCTTTATTCTTACCCTCCCCCAGAACTCTAAAAATGTCTGAAATTGGATTAAAATGGCCAATTGAATTGGCTAGGTCACTAGATGGTGGTGTGTACAACAATCAAACCCAGTGTTTGACCAATTCAATCGATGGACCTCTTACTGGAAACACCAACCCCTTCTTTTTTGAACGAACCCCATCTTCAAATTCAGCTTCATAGTGAGCCACAGTAACGCCGATATTTAAATGGGCATTTGCCCTTTCAAAAATATCAATAAACCTTAGCGTTACTGGGTATTTTCCCACAAGTGAAATCTACAATGGGAAAATTGGACCCCTCCTTCCCATGAACAGCCCAGTGATCTAAATTCGTCTTGGTAGCGTCATCTGCTAGAGGCTCAAATGCTGACATGAGGTAAGCGTACTTGAAACATTTTTCGTCTGTTTCAAAACAGATTCGTTGGACACCTCGACACCCTACTAGATCAGGGTTATATTTTAAAACTACTGCCCTCCCACCTGCCCCCCTCTGATACTAAAATATTTCTTAAATTGAAAAATATTAACGCCTAAATTTTCAACATAAAGAACTACCGACCCGCTCCCAGTTTCATTATAATTCTCAAGATGCGCAATAATATGACCTATCCACTCGAAAAAAGCACCCTCAAAATTCTCTAAATTTGGATAGATCACACGCATCTCGGTATGTACATAATGGTGGTAAACTTCAATTTTTACCTCATTTAAATAAAACACCTTTAAAACGATAGAAACCTTAATTGAATGCCTCCCCCATCCCCAGAATTGAATTTGGTTCTCCAGCAGTGCACGAATTCTATCTACATATTCATGCACAATTTCTACGGGGTCAAACTCAAAATTACCACACAAAAGCGAATTAAATGGATCTCCAAAGGTTACAGTGTAGACAACTATTGTATTTAAAATTGAGTTTGACAGTTGAAAGTCAGGAAATGTAGTAAAGTGAATATTACCCCTTCCTCCCCCTCCCCCTTTTGTATATTATCAATATCCCCTCCCCCATCCCCACCTCCTCTTGTATATTATTATCAACACCCCTCACCATCCCACCTCCTCTTGTATATTATCACCACCCACTCCCCCACATTGTTCAATAATAGGGCTATGGGAAGGCACTTCATTCGATTGAAGTGTAAGCATGTTATCAGGGGCTAGAGGAGGGTTCCCTGTTAATTCCCGGGTAAAATCTTCTAAAATTTGTAGTTTGTTTGGACTCAAGTCTCCCAAATCCTGCCCAACTGTGCTATTATCAGTCATTTAAAAAAATCACTTAAAAAGTCATCAATGTTATCAGGAATAAATTCAAGTAAATTAACGCTGACCTGCTGAGATATTTCATTGTTGCTGTTGTTGTAAAGCCCCATATGCACGTCCTCTCCTTCTCCAACTGACGAGTAGGGGGGAGATGGCGAGTACGGAACCAGAACAAGCTATAAAATGAAAAATATCTTATTTTCATAGTGTCTAAATCACCCCTACCGTTTTTAAAAAATTGGATTATTATTTGCATGTGCTTAATAGCATTTGGTTTACTCCATATATCCTGAAAGTTCCAGCTAAATACAATCTAAAACATTAAATAGTAAGATTTGATTTTGTTCAAACAATCACCCCCCAACAAACATTTCCATATTAATAGCCCACTATTAGGTAATGGAAAACCTCCGGCCAGCCTCCTGGCCTGGTTCCCAGTGGATAGCCTAAGCTCATTCCAGAGCATCTCCCGAGAACAGCTTATCCGGCTGCTGCAGCAGCTGCACCCTCCCCTGTATACGATAATTGACCTGATTTAAAAAGGGGGGAGTAATTTTTTTCTTTTAATATCTTTGACAGGCTTCGACTGACTGAATGACTGACTGACTGACTGACTGAGCGACTGACTGATGAAATGAATTGATTGTTGGATGGCCGAATCCTTAAAACTATAATATTCATTGGCGAAAAACAGCATTCTGCTTTGACTTAAAAGAATCTAGGCAATCTATGATCAGTAATTGACAACACTAGAAATTAACGAAAAATATTATTATGAGATAGCGAAGATGCCCTACAGTAGGCAATAGATAAAATAGGAAGGATTAGAAAAAAAAGAGTGGCTTTCTTTGACAAGCAAGCAAAAAAACATTATATTTATATATATCTAAGGGAGGGGGGAGCAGAGAAATTTAAAACAATGGTTGGGGTGGGGGGGGGGGTTAATATTTTAATATCTCTGAGACACACACACACACAGCTTTTACAGCGCGATGAAAAATGGGTTTATTGTTGTTTAGATATTTCTATAAGTTAGGTACAAAAATGCTCACATTTTTATATCTCGGCTGCAGTTGAGTGCCTGAAGGCCCAGGCAACGCATGCTGGAGGGCAACCTCCTGACCTTGTGTAGGTGGGGCAGCGATGTCACGGGCTTGAGGGGTTGGAGTACTGGGGCTTGCTATCACGTGTGCAGCCGTACAATCTCTTTTTAACTTTCTGACAGCGAAATCAGGCTGAGCGACATTTTGATGGTCAGGGGTATGCGTTGAGGATGTAGCTTGCGCATGCAGCATTGGTCTGGAATAGCCGAAATGGGTTGGATGGGCCAGTGTATTTGCATAACTGACGGTCTTCGAAGGAGTCAGCCTCATCCTCCCTTGCTCTCTTCAGGTGGAGGGGAGGCAATACATTCTTCATTATTGTCCTTAAAAGAAGAGAAAAAAGTAAGTATTGAAATAATTTTCCCCCTTTTTCACAGGAAAAAAATTAGTACCCCCCCCAACCTAACCTAGCCATAATTTTGTTTAGAAAGCATTCGTCTCAAAGAAGTCCCCTCCCCCTTTTCAGCAAAGCAAAAGGTAAAATTTACGACAGTCAGTAAGCCAATCCTATTTTACCATGTAGAGAAAAAATTAAATACACAACTTGTGTGAAACAAAAACCCAAAAAGCATAGAAATTCTATTTTTACCATTTAGAAAATAAATTAAAAAAAAATATTATTATTCCTTAGGGCCAGCAGCTGCATCAAATTCAAGCCAATGATTTAAAATCTATATCTCAAAATAGCCAACCTGATAAATATGCGGATAAATAAAAGCTAGCCAAACACTAAATTTGTCAGGGTTATATATATATAGGAATGACTACATTAGTTTTCTTGTCAAAGGGTATGCATGTCTCGTACAATGAATCCATCCCCTTGAGTTTAACGGGGGGGAACACTTTGGTTTCACCTTGCAGCGAAGCTGCTAGAAGTGAGGCACTGCCCCCTTCCCCCTGCTTCCCCCTATAAACACTGAGTACTCAAAATTGAAAATGAATATTACATGAAACTGACATCCATCCCCCTCTTAACAATTCTAAACCCCCCCCCCTCCCTCTTTTTACAGAAGAAAATCCCTCTCCCTTTTCAGTAAAGCAAAAGTCAAATTTGTGATGAAGAAGCTATGATGTTAATTTGATCAAAAGTATCCTTTTTTTTCTGTGAAACCTTTTGGTTAAGCCGCTAACGTAAGGATTATGAGGCCGGATGTACTTTAAAAGGGTGACAGTAATTATCACCTGTTTAAATCTTTTACGGAACTGATAAAAGATATGGTGACGGCTTAAATGGAATCAGCATATTAATAGCTGACAGATGTCAGTTGTCACTTTAGATAGAAATAGAGAAAGCAAGAATTTTTCGAAAAAGAGAATTATTTCCAATGAAAGAATTAAAGTCGTAAACAGTGGGGGGTTTACATGGTAAAAAATAACATATTTTAAGCTTTCTAGCGAGTATAAACAATATATAGTGTAGTTTGTATTGTGGGGGGGGGGGGTTATCTGAATTTGAATATATTGTGGGGGCTATGTAAAATGATTTTATTTGAAAATAAAGAATGAAAATGTACTAAACAGAACTGACATTGTTAATCATGGTAGATGAAGTTTCCTTGTCAATAATATTCATTTTTATATCCTTAGTGTCACAGAACTTTCTGAATGTTTAATCACAACGCATGTCCATTATATACGAAATCTCAAGGGCGAATTGCGATGTAATGGGGGAAACCATATGTAAGCGAGTCTGTTATTTGCCTATAAGGATATGCAACCGACTCTCTGATTGGCTTAGAAAGAGGCATGTTCTTCCTGTTTCCTATTCTTGGATCAAAACATTCTCCCTAGCGTACGCCTGGACGAACAACAACAACAAATCAATTGACCTTGGAAATTTAGTTCCCCTAGTCGAGTCCTGAATCAATACATTCCCCCTAGCGTACACCTGGACGAACAACAACAACAACAACAAATAAATCGACCTTGACATAATCCATTAGACATTAATAAACCATGAATAAATGGAGTCCCGTTCGGAGTTAGACTCAATTGTAGATGACAGCATGGTGTTCGTTCAGTATTCTATGCCCATATATAATGTCCCGTCACGAGTTATAGATCAATACATTTCCCCCCCCCCACCGTTAATGCGCATTTGCAAACTTCACCCCGGAGTCAATACACTTGAAAACAACAAATAAATTGACCTTGAAAAAAGGGGTCATTGACTCGTTCGTGGATCGATAATCCTTGAATAAATTATAACCTGTCGGCGTTAGACTTAATTGTAGATGGCAGCAGTGGTGTCGCGTGGGACCTCCTGATAGGTTCCTACTGATAGGGGCCTCAGGGGGTAGTATGAATCTATGGTGTTTGTTGTTTAGTCCTTCCTCATAGTTGATGTAGTCCCTGTCAAGAATCACTTTAACTGTGCGTTTTTGAAAATTTTCCAGCGTTTCAGATAAGGATGGTGGATTTTGCACTGCGGGACCCCACACTGGACAAGCATATTCTAGATGAGGGCGGATATAGGTCACGAAGGCAGTTCTTAACTGGTCTCTGGAAAAACCAAAACGTTTCATTGTAATAATGGTTTGAAGGGCACTATAGGCCTTCGGTGCCACTGATTCCACATGTGTGTTGAATTTACAGTCCGATGATAATATCACACCTAGTAATTTGGTACTATTGGACAGGGAGTTTGAGACATCAAGATCACGCTTTAAAGGTTTAAACCGAATAACTTTTGATTTGGTGGAGGTTATGGCTAGATTAGCTTGCTCAACCTCCTTATTCAACATTTTCATCAGGTGGTGGGGGAAACAAGGGGTAACACTTGAATTTTTAGCTTCATCAAACAGTTCGTGGTAACGAACTGTAAGTAAGGAGCGACCCGGCTCAATGGTAACCGAAACTGTAGAAAACGGAATTTTGATACGAATAGATACATAAAAAGAATCAGATTTTAATTCTGATTTTAAATATATAAGTTTTATCAAGTTTAGTCCTACCTATCAAAAGTTACGTGCCTGAGAAAATTTGACTGATTTTCGAAAAAAGGGGAAAAAACCCCCTAAAAGCTATAGAACCTTAATGGAAATCACACCATCATATTCAGCGTATCAGAGAACCCTACTTCGAAGGTTTCAAGCTCCTATCTACAAAAATGTGGAATTTTGCATTTTTTGCCAGAAGAAAGATCACGGATGCGTGTTTATTTGTTTGTTTGTTTTTTTTTTTCTCCCAGGGGTGATCGTATCGACCCAGTGGTTCTAGAATATCGTGGGAGGTCTCATTCGAAAGGAAATTAAAAGTTCTAGTGCCCTTTTTAAGTGACCAAAAAAACTGGAGGGCAACTAGGCCCCCTCCCACGCTCATTTTTGTCCCAAAGTCACCCGATCAAAATTTTGAGATTGCCATTTTGCTCAGCATGGTTGAAAATATGATAACTATGTCTTTTAGGATGACTGAATCCCCCAAAGTCCCCGGGGAGAGGGCTGAAAGTTATGAACTTTACCCAATGTTAGCATATAGTATTTGTTATTGGGAAGTATACAGACGTTTTCAGAGGGGATTTTTTCTGGTAGTGGGGGGGGGGGGAGTGGGTCGGGGGTTATGTGGGAGGATCTTTCCATGAAGGAAGTTTTCATGGGGGAAGGGACATTGCTATGAAGGGGGCGCCGGATTTCCCAGCATTATTTAAAAAAAGATCAGAAATTATATATATATAAAAAAAAAAAAGTTTTTTAACTGAAAGTAAGGAGCAACATCAAAGCTTAAAACGACAGAAAACATTAAGTATATGATTGGGTTCATCCCCTAGTCAATACGTCGCTCTCTAAGCTAAAGATTATTTAGTACTTTCATAAGAGCTATTTATTCTAAATAATGGCCTATGTGATTAAGAGGTCATTTTTAAAGAATTGGGACAAAATTCAAACTTTAGCTTAAAAAGTAAGGTATTGACAAGGGGGCGAACCCTCTAATATACCTATTAAAAATTTATCAATATAGAGGTTCGTTACGTAACTTAATTCGTAAGTTACGTATATTTATTACTAATTAAAACGTTCGTAAATAAAATTAAACAGGTTTCGAGAAAGCCATTTAACCAAATAAAGGTAAAATTAACATTCAATTTTTTAATTATTCATATACGGTGAGCCAAAATCAAAACCTGCATTAATTCAAAAACGTTCAAAAATTAAATAAAAAAAAACAAGTTTTTTTTAACTGAAAGTAAGGAACGACGTTAAAACTTAAAACGAACAGAAATTATTCCGTATATGAAAGGGGCTGCCCCCTCCTCAACGCCTCCCTCTTTACGCTAAGGTTTGACTTTCCCACAACTCTATTTTTTTTAATCAATAAAAAACTTTAGCGTAAATAGCGAGGCGTTGAGGAGGCCCCTTTCATATACGGAATAATTTATGTTCGTTTTAAGTTTTAACGTCGTTCCTTACTTTCAGTTAAAAAAACTTTTTTTTTTATTTAATAGTTAAGTAAAACTGAAAGGTCATCGACAAATTTATATCTTTGGTCTTAGTTCCTCAGCACAAAATTTATCACAGCCACAAATATCAGCCCCGCTAGTCTGGTGCCTTGAGGGGCACCACGCGTAATTTTACGAGAAGAGGACAGAGTATCACCCTCAAATAGAGGAAACACATTTTGTTTTCTATTAGACAGGAATTCGGCGATTAGCTGAACTGTTAGTCTATTCGCCCCCATTAGTTTTAGGTTCATTAGAGCAATAGGATGGGAGATTAGGTCGAAAGCCTTGCGAAAATCCACCATGGCAAGATCAAGAGATGGTATCTTTTTGGTCAAGCCATTTTACTAAAATATCATGTAGGTGCACTAGATAAATTGTGGTATTGCAGCCTCTGAGACCCCCGTACTGGTATTTATCAATGATTGTGGAAATCTCATTGAGTTTTGCTTGAGCAATAAATGCCTCAAACACTTTTGCGAAGGCAGGGGTGAGAGATATAGGCCTCAGTTCTTCTGGAGATTTAGGATGTTTAGTTTTGGGTATTACTCTCACATATGCAGTGTTCCAAACAGAAGGAAATACTCCTTCAAAAAACAAGAATTCAGGATGTGACAAAATGGTCTAGCGAGAAAAATGGCATATTCACGAATTAATTTTACCGGTAGTTCACCGGGGTAGTTGGATGAGTTGGATTTGAGTTTGAGCAGTTCTTTGTAGACTGAGTATTCTTCAAGGGTAGGGATCTGGCTTGGTGGGCACTGTTCAAGAATTCTAGCAAGTTCACTTTTGGATGGGGCAGGTTGGGTAATACAAATTGAGCTGAAAAACATATTAATATCCTCAGCTGAGAGCTTATTTCCGTCGTCTTTATAAATAAGAAGGTCGTCACTTTGAATCTTTCCAGCTATCCTTTTTACAGATTTGTGCCACTGCCTGGGGCTAATAGAAAATAGAGGTTCAATCCGGTTTTTAACATAGTTAACTTTAGCTTTACGGTTTTCTTTCACTATTCTATTCCTCAGCTTTTTAGCAGCAAGACTTTCTCTATCAGAAGCTTGTGATCGTTCGTGGATAAGCTGTTTTAATGATGAGGCTATCCAGGGCTTGTCAATATTACACTTTATACATTTTTTTTACAGGGAATCGGTCAAGGTACTCTTTATATAGGAGGCTACTGAATATATCAACTTTCTTGAGAATGTTTGGTTTCGGCATACATTTCATCAAATGATTCTTCAGTCAGCCTCATACCATATGAGCGTATACTGGAATCTAATAAAGGAAGATAGGTAATTTTTTGGTGCTTTGGCTTAGGCATTGCATGCTTGGCTTTCCATACAATAATCAAATGGTCTGCCTTGCCCAAGGGATTAAGGGTTTTTGGATCAATATAATAACTATCCAAGTTTGTGAGGATTGGATCTAGGGTACTACCCGAAATATGCGTAGGAGTTTTCACCACTTGTCTTAGGCAAAATGATGAGCTAAGCCATGATTTACTAGTCGGGTTAAAATCACCAAGAATACAAATACCAGGGGCAGAATATTTGGACCTGATCCAATCAACAGAATGTTGCAGGTATGAAACGAGTTCGTTGCGGCAGCGTGAGCTCTCTGATTAATACACTAATCCAAAAACTAGACAAGAGGTCGACCGGGGAAGCTTTATGGGTTTGCAGTAAAGCCATATCACTTCAAAGTCATTGTTTTTTAGTTCAAAATTTGAAAGCACATACGCAGGAACATCCTTACGCCAAAAAATACCAACACCACCACCTGTTCCATTTTTTCCACGATCATGACGGGTCACAAACTCAGATAAGCAAAACACGGTCTCGGCAGAGATTCCTGGTTTCAGTTATGAATGCAACACCGATATTATTATCTCGCATTTGACTGTCCAGAATATCAATTTTGTTCTCCAGTGACTGGGCATTACAAAGTATGATGTTAGGAAACTGTGGAAAAATCTTGGTAGCTTCAGAGTAGGAGGGGTGGGGTTTGGGTCACTTTGGTTTGGAAAGCAGGATAAATCAGGCTGTAATGTTATTTCTTCTTGTAAGTTAATTCTTATGAGAGAGCGGTGTTTCACAACAAATACTACAGTTATGGGCAAGTCATTGTTGACTGTTGCTGTTGAATGATTGACTTGACTCAATTAAGCTCTGAGGCCTATGTTGGCTTAAAACACTCTCAATTTGAATTTCTGCTTATGAAACTATGGTCTCACCGAAGGGGGTTTTTGCCAAATTCTTAAGAATAATGCATTTCAACTGATTGGGTAACTCTAATTGGGAGATGAACATAGAGGTAACTGTAAAGCTGGCTAATTTAAAGTATACGGTACATTCATCTTCCAAAGCATGTGGAGTTACTGTGTGAAATCTTTGGGGAGTAATTCCAGGTAGTTTTGTTGGTCTTGTTGTCTTTCCTTGCGCAGGATCTTTCAAAAGGGGGTTCTTCAGGTTTTTTTGGGGCACTTGGTATGAAGGGGAACCATGTATTAGTTTTTATCTCGGATGAGATTATTCTGAAAAATTTTAAAACTAGTGGAAGCATTGGGAACTTTTGGCGTCCTGGGGGCTGCTGGTGGCCTGGGGCCTGTTGGTGGTTCAGGGGCTGTTGGCGGCCTGGGGCCTGTTGGGGGACGGGGGACTATTGATGTCCTTGGGACTTGCATTGCTACAAAAGGGATTGGAAGTTGTTGCTCTTTTGCCATTCTTAGTATCTCTACCGTAAGTTTATATTTGGGACAGTTTTCTTTATCTAGGGACTGGTGTTTGTCCTTACAATTAGTACATATTGGGTCAAATTGACAGTTTGACTCATTATGGTCCTTGGTTAGGCAAATCTTACAAATGTAGGAATCCTCTCTGCAGTATTTATCTGTGTGCCCAAGCCTTAGACATTTAGTACACTGTAATGGCTTTTCTTTGTATGGCTTGAAAGATTTTTGTTGGCCAAAGAGGAACACTTTTTCAATATTAAATTGTCCTTGAAGCTCAAACAACACTGTTTTAAAGTTTGAGGTTTCAGTGGTTTCGCGACCAAGGATATGGACACTAGAGACCGGAATACATTCACCTTTTTCGTTCATCAATTCGTCCATCAGGTCTGAGTTTAGAAACGATTTAGGGACATTGTAGAACACTATCTTTGTTTGTATCGGGTTTGGGGACCACAGACGTGCTATGACAACAATATTTTCAACACTTTTCAGCTCCATTACCTTTTTCACTGATGTGGGATAATTCAAAAACATGATCCCGATTTGTTTATATTCATATTAAAATTGCAACGAATGGTCTTGAAAAGGGAAACTCGCAACTTTGGTAGATCACGGTTGTTAAACAAGCGATTATCCGATTGGGGAACTATTTGAATATTTACTGAGGAATCGGCTGGATTTCTTAAAGAGTTGTTCGTGGTATCGGTTTGATGTATTATTGCTGAATCTGGTGGACTTTTTGTTCTCTGTCTTCTACGCTTGGCCGAGTTTACTATCTTAAAGCCTTCTTCGTCTTTTTCAGTATCAGTTGTTGAGGGTGGGGGGCATTGGGTAGTATCCATGTTTAGGGTATGAATACCCTTCAGAGAGGTCGCTGGTACAGACACAGTTGGAGGGGGGTTCTAGCAAGGGCTTTTGAAGATGGTTGAAATGGTAACTCGCTCATATCTCTATCAGGAGGTTGTTTTGGAGGCTCTTTTTTTCCAAACATTTGAACTATTCAAAATCACGAATTCGAACACTAATTTGAATTTGTTTCTCAATAAATTCAAAATAATCAACAGTAACGAGAAAAGTAATCTGGTTTATTGTTTACTTTTCAGTTGCAAAGAAATTTAAATATTCACAATTTTAACAAAGTTAAATAGGTCAACTTAAGTCAAAATATCCACAAGTCTTATCAAAAACATGAATTATTCACGTTTTGTTCAGAGGTTAGGTTGCGAAATTGCTGGTATCCAGATTATAAATAATTCACAGGAGAAGTGTCTCCTCTGAACTCACAATCAAGACTCAAGCTATACCCTGGGTTATAGGTTATGCCCTGGGGCATATAAGGTTTATATAGAAAGCTTTGTCGTAGAAACTTCAAAAAGGGCTCATTCGATTGGAAATTCAAAGGGCTAGTACCCTTTTTAAGAGTCGAAAGTGATTGGAGGGCAACTAACCCCCCTCTCATGCACACCATTCCCCCAAACACACACAATTAAAATTTTTTGCCTTCCCAAGGGTAGAACATAATTTGTATTTTACTGAAAAAAATACAATTGAATGTACATTGTCAGTTTAATATACATATACTGATATTTAGTAATCAAAATGTTAATATTATTTGGTTTATTAAAGTTATAAAAGTAAAAACATTTAAATTTTTTTCAGTAAAGTGCAAATTTTGTTCTGGCCTTGGGAAGGCATAGGTGTTTTGCACCCAACTTATGTTAATTTCTTCTCGTTTTGAGTTTGACTCGGTTATTTATTGTAATTTCTGTTCGTTTTGGGTTTCATTTATTTATCAATGCTGATTTGTGGTGGTTTCACGCTTGGTAGATTATTTTATTTTATTTTTGCTTATATTTTGTTTAATGAAGGTCTTTACTTTTCTTTGAAAAACTTATTTTGTGGAAAAGGTTTTTTTAATGAATTTCTGTTCGTTTTATATTGACATAGTCTTTTCAGGGAAAAAGAAAATAATACTTTAAATCTTTTCGTTTTTTAAGACTTTATAGTTTGGCCTGCTATTTCTATGCTCGAGAAAATTTTCAGCAATTTTTAACAACATACAACCTTTTAAAAATCTGGACACAAATAGTACCGTTTAATTTAGTTTCATACCTCCTCTAGTTGATCTGAAATGGAAAGCTTGATAACATTCGCAAAAAAATCTGTTTACTTTCCTTGATAGCTAGGGTACACTTACGCTATTTTGATTTGGTTAAATTTTAAGAGCAGAAGTAGCCCCGAAAGTTTGAACATAATACCCTCAGTCGTTCTTGGGATACTGCTGAGATTCCTTGTTGGGAATTAACATTATCACAGTGTATTTTGATTTAATCTTAAGGCAACATTTAGTTTTTAAACATAATGGGCAAATGAGAGGATGGGCGTGGGAGGGGGATTGGTTGCCCTCCAATTACTTTCGACTATTAAAATGGGCATCAGCCTTTTTTATTTTCAATCGAATGAGCCCTTTTCAAAGTTCCCACGACAACTCCTTCGATACGAAGAGCCTGGTCTAAACAACAACAACAACAATAAATAATACATTATACTCACATCGATCTTTACTATAAAAATGTCAAGCCTTCCAATCACTTTCGACTATTAAAAAGGGCCCTAGGCCTTTCGATTTCCAATCGAATGAGCCCTTTTGGAAACGAAAACGCTTTCTATAAAAACCTTAAATGCCCCCAGGGCATAAATTAAAACCCTAAGGTCTCTTAGGGTGGTTGTCATCCTCTAAGACCGATTTTTTATAGCTCTCAATTACGTTTAACAACATGGCTATCTCATAATTATAAATTGATGTTTTTGGGAAGAGTGTGGGCATGAGAGGGGCGGTAGTCGCTCTTCAACCATTTTCAGCTATCAAAAATGACATCAGTCCCTGAAACTTTCATTTAAGTGGCCCCTTTTGAAGTGTCTCCGCGAAAACTTTCAATAAAATCTTATATGCCCCCCAGGGCATAGCTTATACCTCGTTCCATGAGTGCTGGGGGAGAGTGTCAGTCTCAAATATCCTATGTAAAGAATGTTATATTATGTTGAACAAAATTGGTGTCAGAAAATTTTGATTGGATGTTTTTGGCGGAGTGATGGGCATGAGAGGGGGGCTAGTTACCCTCCAATCACTTTCGACTATTACAAAGGGCAGTAGCCCTCTCAATTTCAAATTGAATGAGCCCCTTTTGAAGTTTTACGACAACTCTATCTATAAAAACCTTATATGCCTCCAGGGCAAAACTTACAACCTTTGCCCTTAGGGCTCGGGGGGGTTTGAACAAAACTACGTTGAACAAAATGGCTATCTCTAAACTTTGATTGAATGTTTTTGGGGAAATGGTGGGCGTAAGAGGGGGGTTAATTACTCTCCGCTCCCTTTTGACTATTAAAATGGGCAATTTCTATTTCCAATCAAATGAGCCCTTTTTGAAATTTCTATAACAACTTTCTATATAAACTTTATATGCCCCCAGGGCATAACCTACAACCCTTGCACTGAGGGCTCTGAGGGGGTTATCATCCTAAAAGACCTAATTTCAAGAACTTTCAACTACGTTGAACAAAATGGATATCTCAAAATTTTGATATTGAAATGCAAGATTTGGAATATTTCAGTAGTGTTTTGTCGTGGTTTACCTTGTCACAGTTACATTCTCTTGATTTTTCAAAGTTCATTTTGGATTTATTTCGTTGAAATTCAAAATTTGGCCTATTTGAATAGGGTTTTTATCATGGTTTACCTTGTCAAAGTTACATTTTCTTGATTTTTCAATTTTCATTTTTGTTTTTAATTTGTTTAATTGAAAGAGTTATACTATGTAAGTCGAGTTTTGTTATGGTTTACCTTGGCACTGTGACATTTTCTTGATTTATCAAAGTCCATCTTGAATTTCTTCCGTTGAAATACAAGATTTGGAACATTATAGAAGTGTCTGATCGTGGTTTCATTGTCATAGTTAAATTCTCTTGATTTTTCAAAGTTTATTTTGGATTTCTTTCATTGAAATTGGTTTTTCTAGGGTTTACCATGTCACAGTTACATTCTCTTGATTTTTCAAAGATCATTTTGGATTTCTTTCGTTGAAATGCAAGAGTTGGAATATTTCAGTAGTGTTTTGTGATGGTTAGCCTTGTCAAAGTTTCATTCTCTTAATTTTTAAATTTTGTTTTTGAAGTTACTTCTTTTAAATGAAATAATTGAATTATTGCATTAGTGTTTTATTGTTCTTTACCTTGTCAATATTACATTCTCTATATTTTTCTAAGTTCATTTTGAATTTATTTCGTTGAAATTAAAGATTTGGTATATTTAAATAGGGTCTCTTCTTTTTTTACCTTTATACAGTTACATTCTCTTGATTTTTAAAAGTTCAATTTGAATGTCTTTCGTTTAAATGCAAGAGTTGGAATATTTCAGTAGTCTTTTGTTGTGCTTTATCTTGTCAAAGATACATTCTCTTGATTTTTCAAAGTTAATTTTGAATTTCTTTCGTTGAAATGAAGGAGTTGGAATTTTTCAGTAGTGTTTTGTTTTGCTCAACCTCTTCATAGTTAATTTCTCTTTATTTTTCAAAATTCATTTTGGATTTCTTTCGTAAAATGTGAGACTTAGAATATATAAGCTGTGTTGTGTCTTGGTTTTACTTGTCACAGTGACGTTCTATTAAATTTTCAATGCTTATTTTGGTTTTCTTTAGTTAAAAGCAAGATTTGGAATATTTTAGTATTATTTTATCGTGGTTTATCTTGTCAAAGTGACATTCTCTTGATTTTTCAAAGTTCATTTTGAGATTTCTTTCCAATTGAAATGCAAGAGTTGGAATATTTCAGTAGTGTTTTGTCGTGGTTTACCTTGTGACAGTGACATTCTCTTGATTTTTCAAAGGTCATTTTAGATTTCTTTCCTTGAAATGCAAGAGTTAGACTATTTCAGTAGTGTTTTGTAATGGTTTACCTTATCACAGTTACATTCTCTCTATTTTTCAAAGTTCATTTTGGATTTCTCTCATTTAAATGCAAGAGTTGGAATATTTCAGTAGTGTTTGGTTATGGTTTACATTGTCACAGTTACATTCTCTTGATTTTTCAAAGTTCATTTTGGATTTCTTTCGTTGAAATGCAAGAGTTGGAATATTTCAATAGTGTCTTGTCGTGGTTTTCCTCTTCACAGTTACATTCTCTTAATTTTTCAAAGTTAATTTCGAATTTCTTTAGTTGAAAAACAATAGTTTGAATATTTTAGTATTTTTTTTTTTTTGCTTTACCTTGCCACAGCTATATTCTCTTGATTTTTCAAAGTTCATTTTTAATTTCTTTCATTGAAATGCAAGAGATGGAATATTTTAGAAGTGTCTTGTCTTGGTTTACATTGTCATAATCACATTCTCTGGATTTTTGAAAGTTCATTTTGGATTTTTTTCGTTGAAATGCAAGAGTTGGAATATTTCCGTAGTATTTTTGTCGTGGTTTACCATGTCACAGCTATATTTTTTTGATTTTTTAAAGTTAATTTTTGGATTTTTTTGGTCGAGATGCAAGATTTGTAATATTACAGTAGTGTTTTTTTATGGTTTAACTCGTCAAAGTGACATTCTCTTGATTTTTCAAAGATCATCATGTATTTCTTTAGTTGAAATGCAATAGTTGGAATAATTCAGTAGTGTTTTGTCATTGTTTACCTTGTCACAGATACATTCCCTTGATGTTTCAAAGTTGATTTTGTATTTAGTTAATTGAAATGTGTTTTGTTATGCTTTACCTTGTCACAGTTACATTTTCTTGATTTTTGAAAGTTCATTTTGGATTTCTTTCGTTGAAATGCAAGAGTTGGAATATTTCAGTAGTATTTTGTTATGCTTTACCTTGTCACAGTTACATTCTCTTGATTTTTCAAAGTTCATTTTTGATTTCTTTCGTTGAAATGCAGGAGTTGGATTATTTCAGTAGTGTTTTGTTGTGCTCTACCTTGTCACAGTTACATTCTCTTGATTTTTCAAAGTTAGTTTTGGATTTCTTTCGTAAAATTCAAGACTTGGAATATTTCGGTTGTGTTTTTTCATGGTTTACCTTGTCACAGTTGCATTCTGTTGATTTTTCAAAGTTAATTTTGGATATCTTTCGTGAAATGCAAGAGTTGGAATATTTTAGTTGTGTTTTGTCGTGGTTAACCTTGTCAAAGTTACATTCTCTTGATTTTTCAAAGTTCATTTTGGATTTCTTTCATTGAAATGCATGAGTTGGAATATTTCAGTAGTATTTGGTCATGGTTTACATTGTCACAGTTACATTCTCTTGATTTTTCAAAGTTCATTGCGAATTTATCTCCTTGAAATGCAAGAGTTAGAATATTTCAGTAGTGTTTTGTCGTGGTTTACCTTGTCAAAGTGACATTCTCTTGATTTTTCAAAGTTCATTTTGGATTTCTTTCGTTGAAATGCAGGAGTTGGAATATTTCAGTAGTGTTTTGTTGTGCTCAACCTCGTCACAGTTACATTCTCTTGATTTGCCAAAGTTCATTTTGGTTTTCTTTCTTTAAATGCAAGAGTTGGAATAGTTCAGTAGCGTTTTATCGTTGTTTAACTTTTCACAGTTACATTATCTTGATTTTACAAACTTGATTTTGAATTTCTTTCGTGAAATGCAAGAGTTGGAATATTACAGTAGTGTGTTGTCGTGGTTTACCTTGTCAAAGTTACATTCTCTGGATTTTCAAAGTTCATTTTAGACTTCTTTCATTGAAATTCATGAGTTGGAATATTTCAGTAGTAATTGGTCATTGTTTATATTGTACCAGTTACATTCTATTGATTTTTCAAATTTAATTTCTGATTTATCCACTTTAAAATCAAGAGTTTGGAAATTTCGGTAGTGCTTTGTCGTGCTTCACCCAGTCACAGTTACATTCTATTGATTTTTCAAATTTCATTTTGGGTTTTTTTCATTGAAATGCAAGAGTTGGCATATTTCAGCAGTGTTTTATTATAGTTTACCTTGTCACAGTGACATTCTCTTGATTTTTAATCGTTCATTTTGGATTTTTAAATTACCTTTATTTTTCAAATTTAATTTTGAATTTATTTAATGAAATGATAGAGTTGGAATATTTCAGTAGTGTCTTGCTGTACTTTACCTTGTCACTGTTACATTCTCTTGATTTTTCAAAGTTCATTTTGGAAGTTCATTTTTGGATTTCTTTCGTTGAAATGCAAGAGTAGGAATATTATAGTAGTGTTTTGTTATGGTTTACCTTGTCACAGTGACATTCTCTTGATTTTTCAAAGATCATAATGTATTTATTTCTTTGAAATTCAAGAGTTTGAATATTTCAGCAGTGATTCGTAGTTGTTTACATGGTAAAAGTTAAATTGTATTGATTTTTAAATGTTCCTTGAGTGTGTTTTAATTGAAATGAAAGAGTTTGAATATTTCAGAAGTGTTATGTTCTGCTTCGCCTTGTCAAGGCTATAGTCTCTTGATTTGTAAACGTTAATTTTGGATTTTTACATTCTCTCGATTTTTAAAAGTTCATTTTGGAGTTCTCTCGTGAAATGAAAGAGTTGGAATATTTCAGCAGTGTTTTATTGTGGTTTACCGTGTGTCAGTTACATTCTCTTGATTTATCAACGTTCATTTTGGATTTATACATTCACTTGAGTTTTAAAATTTCATTTTGAATTTCTTTCTTGAAATGCAAGAGTTGGAATATTTCATTAGTGTCTTGTTGTACTTCACCTTGTCACAGTTACATTCTCTTGATTTTTCAATGTTCATTTTGAATTTCTTTCGTGAAATGCAAGAGTTGGAATATTTTAGTAGTGTTTTGTCGTGGTTTACCTTGTCACAGTTACATTCTCTTGATTTTTAAAGTTCATTCTGGATTTCTTTCATAGAAATGCATGAGTTGGAATATTTCAGTAGTGTTTGGTAATGGTTTATATTGTCACAGTCAGATTCTCTTGATTTTTCAAATTTCATTTTGGATTTCTTTCTTTGATATGCAAGTTTGAATATTTCAATAGTGTTTTGTCATGGTTTACCATGTCACAGTGAAATTCTCTTGATTTTTCAAAGTTCATTTTTTTTTTTCATTGAAATTAAAGAGTTTGAATATTTAAGCAGTGTTTTATTCTTGTTTAACTTTTCTAAGTTACATTCTATTGATTTATCAACGTTCGTTTTGGATTTTTACATTAACTTGAGTTTTAAAATTTCATTTTGAATTTCTTTCGTGAAATTAAAGAGTTGTACTATTTAATTTATGTATTGCTGTTCTTTACCTTGTAACTGTTATATTCTCGTGATTTTTCAAAGTTACATTAGGGATTTATTTCGTTAAACTGCAACAGCTGGAATTTTACCATAGTGTTTTGTCATGCTTTAACGTGTCACACTTAAATTCTCTTTCTTTTTTAAAGTTCATTTTTGGATTTCTTTCGTTGAAATGCAAGAGTTGGAATATTTTAGTAGTGTTTTGTTATGGTTTACCTTGTCACAGTGACATTGTCTTGATTTTTCAAAGTTCATCTTGAATTTCCCTCGTTGAAATGCAAGAGTTGGAATATTTCAGTAGTGTTTTGTCGTGGTTTACCTTGCCACAGTGACATTCTCTTGATTTTTCAAAGTTCATTTTGGGTTTTTTTCATTGAAATGAAAGAGTTGGAATATTTAAGGAGTGTTTTTTTTTAATTTAAATTGTCAAAGTGACATTTTCTTGATTTTTTAAGGTTCCTCTTGGATTTCTTTCGTTGAAATACAGGAGTTAGAATATTTCAGTAGTGTTTGTAGTTGATTACCTTGTCAGATATACATTCCCTAGATGTTTCAAAGTTCAGTTTGTATTTATTTCATTGAAATGTGTTGTCTTGTGCTTTACCTTGTCACAGTTACATTTTCTTGATTTTTCAAAGTTCATATTGGATTTATTTCATTAAAATGCAAGAGTTGGAGTATTTCAATAGTGTTTTGTTGTGCTATATCTAGTTACTGTTAAAGTCTCTTGACTTTAAAGTTTATTTTTGATTTTTTTCATTGAAATGCAGGAGTTGGAATGTTTCTGTAGTGTATTGTCATGGTTTACCATTTCACAGTTACATTCTATTTATTTTTAAAAGTTCATATTTATTTTATTTCTTGAAATGCAAGATTTGAAATATTTTAGTTTTGTTTTGTAGTGGTTTACCATGTCACAGTTAAATTCTCTTCATTTTCAAAAGTTCATTTTTGATTTATTTAATTGAAACGAATGAGTTGGAATATTTCAGTAGTGTTTTGTCATGGTTTACCTTGTGAAAGTTAAATTTTATGGATTTTTCCAAATTAATTTCGAATTTCTTTCCTTGAAATGCAAGAGTTAGAATATTTCAGTAGTGTTTTGTCGTGTTTCAAACTGTCACAGTTACTTTCTCTTGATTTTTCAAAGTTAATTTTGTTTTTTTTTTCGTTTAAATGCAAGAGTTGGAATATTTAATTATTGTTTTGTTATGCTATATCTTGTTACAGTTACATTTTCTTGGTTTTTCAAAGTTTATTTTTGATTTTCGTCATTTAAATGCATGATTTTGAATAAGGCAGTAGTGTTTGTTTTTCTTAACATTTTAACAATTACTTTCTCTTGATTTGTCACAGTTAATGTTGAATATGTTTTGTAAAATTCATCAGGTGGAATATATCAGTAGCGTTGTATTGTGCTTTTCCATATAACAGTTACATTCTCTTGATTTTTCAAAGTACTTTTTAGATTTATGTCCTGAAATGCAAGATTTGGAATATTTTATTAGTGTTTTGTCATGGTTTACCGTGTCCCAGCTACATTTTCTTGATCTTTCAAAGTTAATTTTGTATTTCTTTCGATGAAATGCAAGAGTTTGAAAACGTCAGTAGTATTTTGTCGTGGTTCAGCCTGTCACAGTGACATTCTCTTGATTTTTCAAAGTTCATTTTGGTTTTTTTTCATTGAAATGCAAGAGTTGGAATATTTCAGCAGTGTTTTGTTATGGTTTACCTTGTCACAGTTATATTCTCTTGATTTTTCAAAGTTCATTTTTGATTTTTACATTCTATTGATTTTTCAAATTTCATTTTGAATTTCTGTCGTGAAATGCAAGAATTGTAATATTTTAGTTGTGTAATGTTTTAATTTAATGTGTCACAATTATATTTTCTTTATTTTTCAAAGTTCATTTTGAATTTGTCTCGTTGAAATGCAACAGTTGTACTATTTTAATAGTGTTTTGTTATGGTTTAACTTGTCACAGTGACATTCTCTTGAATTTTTAAAGTTCTTTTTGAATTTCTTTCGTTGAAATGCAAGAGTTGGAATATTTCAGTAGTGTTTGGTTACGGTTTACATTATCACAGTGACTTTCTCTTTATTTTTAAAAGTTACTTTTGTGTGTTTTCTTTTAAATACAAGTGTTTGTATATTTTAGTAGTGTTTTTTTTTAGTTTACATCGTCAAAGTGACATTTTCTTGATTTTTCAAAGTTCCTTTTGGATTTATTTCGTGAAATGAAAGAGTTAGATTACTTCGGTAGTGTTTTGTAGTGGTTTACCTTGTCACAGTGACATTCTCTTGATTTTTCAAAGTTCCTTTTGGGTTTTTTCATTGAAATGCAAGAGTTGGAATATTTCAGTAGTGTGGTGTCGTGGTTTACCTTGTCACAGTGACATTCTCTTGATTTTTCAAAGTTCATTTTGTGTTTTTTTCATTGAAATGCAAGAGTTGGAATATTTCAGTAGTGTTTTGTTATGGTTTACCTTGTCACAGTTATATTCTCTTGATTTTTCAAAGTTCATTTTGGATTTTTACATTCACTTGAGTTTTCAAAGTTCATTTTGAATTTCTTTCGTGAAATGCAAGAGTTGGAATATTTCAGTAGTGTCTTGTTGTACTTTACCTTGTCACAGTTACATTCTCTTGATTTTTCAAAGTTCATTTTGAATTTCTTTCGTTGAAATGCAAGAGTTGGAATATTTCAGTAGTGTTTTGTTATGGATTACCTTGTCACAGCTATATTCTCTTGATTTTTCAAAGTTCATTTTGTATTTTTACATTCTCTTGATTTTTCAAAGTTCATTTTGAAGTTCTTTCGTGAAATGCAAGAGTTGGAATATTTCAGTAGTGTATTGTTGTACTTTACCTTGTCACAGTTACATTCTCTTGATTTTTCAAAGTTCATTTTTAATTTCTGTAGTTAAATGCAAGAGTTGAAATATTTAATTAGTGTCTTGTTGTACTTTACCTTGTCAAAGTGACATTCTCTTGATTTTTGAAAGTTCATCTCGGATTTATGTCCTTGAAATGTAAGATTTGAAATTTATCTGTTGGGTTTTGTCGTGGTTTACCTTATCAAAGTTACTTTCTATTTATTTTTAAAAGTTCATTTTGTTTTTTTTTCGTTGAAATTAAATATTTTGACTATTGAAGTATTGTTTTGTTATGGTTTAAATTTTCAAAGTTATGTATTCTTGATTTATCAACTTAAATTTTTGGTTTTTTCATTCACTTTATTTTTAAAATTTCATTTTGAAGTTCATTAGTGAAATACAAGAGTTGGAATATTTCATTAGTGTTTTGTTGTGCTTTACCGTGTCACTGTTACATTCTCTTGATTTTTGAAAGCTCTTTTGGAATTTCTTTCGTTGAAATGCAAGAGTTGTAATATTTAATTAGTGTTTTGTTATTGATTACCTTCTCACAGTCATATACTCTCTATTTTTCAAAGTTCATTTTTGATTTTTACACTCTCCTGATTTTTAAAAGTTCATTTTGAAGTTCTTTCGTGAAATGCCAGAGTTTGAATATTTCAGTAGTGTCTTGTTGTACTTTACCTTGTCACAGTTACATTCTCTTGATTTTTCAAAGTTCATTTTGAATTTCTGTCGTTTAAAGCAAGAGTTGAAATATTTCAGTAGTGTATTGTTGTACTTTACCTTGTCACAGTTACATTCTCTTGAGTTTTGAAATCTCATTTTGAATTTATTTCGTTGAAATGTAAGAGTTGTAATATTTCAGTAGTGTGTTGTTATGTATTACCTTGTCACAGCTATATACTCTTGATTTTTCAAAGTTCATTTTGGATTTTTAAATTTTCTTGATTTTTCAAAGTTCATTTTGAAGTTCTTTCGTGAAATGCAAGAGTTGGAATATTTCAGTAGTGTCTTGTTGTACTTTACCTTGTCACAGTGACATTTTCTTGATTTTTCAAAGTTCATTTTTAATTTCTTTCGTTAAATTCAAGAGTTGGAATCTTTAAGTAGTGTGTTGTTATGCTTTAACTTATCAATTTGGAATTATCTTGATTTTTCAAAGTTCATTTTGGATTTTTTTCATTGAAATGAATGATTTGGAATATTTCAGTAGTGTTTTGTCGTGGTTAATCTTTTCACAGTTACATTCTCTTTATTTGTAAAAGTTAATTTTGGATTTCTTTCATTGAAATGCATGAGTTTGAATATTTCAGTAGTGTTTGGTCATGGTTTACATTGTCACAGTTTAATTCTCTTGATTTTTCAAAGTTCATTTTGGATTTCTTTCCTTGAAATACAAGAGTTGGAATATTTCAGTAGTGTTTTGTCGTGTTTTTTTTTGTCACAGTGACATTCTTTTGATTTTTCAAAGTTCATTTTTTTTTTCATTGAAATGCAAGAGTTGGAATATTTCACTAGTGTTTTGTCGTGGTTTACTTTGTCACAGTTACGTTCTCTTGATTTTTTAAAGTTCGTTTTGGATTTTTAAATTCACTTGATTTTTCAAAGTTCATTTTGAATTTCTTTCGTGAAATGAAAGAGTTGGAATATTTCAGTAGTGTCTTGTTGTACTTTACCTTGTCACAGTTATATTCTTTTGATTTTTTAAAGTTCTTGATTTTGGATTTCTTTCGTTGCAATGCAACAGTTGGAATATTTTAGTAGTGTTTTGTTATGCTTTATCTTGTCACAGTGACATTCTCTTGATTTTTCAAAGTTAATTTTGAATTTTTTTTTTCGTGAAATGCAAGAGTTGGAATATTTCAGTAGTGTCTTGTTGTGCTTTACCTTGTCACTGTTAGAGTGGCATGCCACTCTAAGTTAACCTAGATCAACCCAAATTTTTGGTGGATATCTCTCTAACTATGACTGTGTGTCTGACCACTCTTAGTCAGGGCGGGTGTTTATATTCCAACTCTAGCATTTCAACGAAAGAAATCCAAAACAAACTTTGAAAAATCAAGAGAATGTAACAGTGACAAGGTAAAGCACAACAAAACAATACTGAAATTTTCCAACTCTTACATTTCACGTAAGAAATTCAAATTAAAAATTGAAAAATCAAGAGAAGGTAACTGTGAAAAGGTAAACCACAACAAAACACTACTGAAATATTCCAACTCTTGCATTTCAACGAAAGAAATTCAGAATGAACTTTGAAAAATCAAGAGAATGTAACTGTGACAAGGTAAACCATAACAAAACACTACTGAAATATTCCAACTCTTGCATTTTAATGAAAGAAATCCAAAATGAACTTTGAAAAATCAAGAGAATGTCACTGTGACAAGGTAAACCACGACAAAACACTACTGAAATATTCCAACTCTTGCATTTCAAGGAAAGAAATCAAAAATAACTTTGAAAAATCAAGAGAATGTAACTGTGACAAGGTAAACCATGACAAAACACTACTGAAATATTCCAGCTCATGCATTTCAATGAAAGAAATCCAAAATGAACTTTGAAAAATCAAGAGAATGTAACTGTGACAAGGTAAACCACGACGAAACACTACGAAAATATTCCAACTCTTCCATTTCACGAAAGAAATTCAAAATGAACTTTGAAAAATCAAGAGAATGTAACTGTGACATGGTAAACCACGACAAAACACAACTGAAATATTCCAATTCTTGCATTTTACGAAAAAAAATCCAAAATGAACTTTGAAAAATCAAGAGAATGTAACTGTGACAAGGTAGAGCACAACAAAACACTACTAAAATATTCTAACTGCTGCATTTCAACGAAAAAACTACAAAATGAACTTTGAAAAATCAAGAGAATGTAACTGTGACAAGGTACAGCACAACAAAACACATTTCAATGAAAGAAATTCACAATGAACTTTGAAAAATCATAAGAATGTAACTGTTGCAAGGTAAAGAACAACAAAACACTACTGAAATATTCCAGCTCTTGCATTTCAACGAAAGAAATTCAAAATGAACTTTCAAAAATCAAGAGAATGTAACTGTTATAAGGTAAATCATAACAAAACACTACTTGAATATTCCATCTCTCAAATTTCAAAGTAATAAATCCAAAAATGAACTAAGAACAATAAAGATAATGTAGCTCTTACAAGGTAAAGAACAACAAACAACTACTTAAAATTTCAACTCTTGCATTTCAACGAAAGAAATTCAAAATTAACTTTTAAAACTAAAGATAATGTAACTGTGACTAGGAAAGTCACTACAAGACAAAACTGAAATATTCCAACTCTTGCATTTTGACGAAAGAAATCAAAAATGAACTTTAAAAAATCAAGAGAATGTAACTGTGACAAGGTAAAGCTTAACAAAATACTACTCAAATATTCCAATTCTTGTATTTCGAATAAATAGATTCAAAATGAACTTTGAACAATTAAGATAATGCATCTGTTAAATGGTAAACTATGATAAGACACAACAGAAATTATCTAACTCTTGCATTTTAATTACTGAAATCCAAACGGATCTTTGAAAAATTAAAAGAATGTAGGTGTTGAAATGTAAAGCAACACAAAACACTCCTGAAATAATTCAACTTTTGCATGTCAACGAAAGAAAACCGAAATTGAAATTGAAAAATCTAGATACTGTAAGTGTGGCAAAGAAAAGCATGACAAGACACTACTGAAATATTACAACTCTTGTATTCCAATGAAATAAATTCAAAATGAACTTTGAAAAATTAAGTGAATGTAACTCTGACAAGGTAAACCAGGACAAAATACTACTAAAATATTCCAACTCTTGCATTTCAACGACAGAAATTCAAATGAACTTTTAAAAATTAAGAGAGTATAACTGTGACACGTTAAACCACGACAAAACACTACTGAAATATGCCAAATCTTGCATTTAACGAAAGAAATTCAAAATGAACTTTGAAAGATCAAGATAATGTAACTGTGACAAGGTAAAGTACAACAAAACACTACTGAAATATTCTAACTCTTGAATTTCAATGAAAGAAATCCAAAATGAACTGAAAAATCAAGATAATGTAACAGTGACAAGGTAAACCACGACAAGACACTACTAAAATAATCCAAATCTTCCATTTCAATGAAAATAATTCAAAATGAACTTTGAAAAATCAAGTGAATGTAAAAATCCGAATTGAACTTTGAAAAATCAAGAGAATGTAACTGTGACAAGGTAAACCACGACAAAACACTACTGAATTATTCCAACTCTTGCATTTCAACGAAAGAAATTCTAAATGAACTTTGAAACATCAAGAGAATGTAACTGTGACAAGGTAAACCATAACAAAACACTACTAAAATATTCCAACTCTTGCATTTCAACGAAAGAAATCCAAAAATGAACTTTGAAAAATCAAAAGAATGTAACTGTGCCAAGGTAAAGAACAACAAAAGACTACTGAAATATTCCGACTATTGCATTTAAATTAATGAAATCCAAAATGAGCTTTGAAAGATCAGGAGAATGTAACTGTGACATGATGGACTAAGACAAATCACTACTTAAATGTTCCATCACTTCCTTTTCAACGAAAGAAATTCAAAATGAACTTTGAAAAATCAGGGGAATGTAAGCGTGACAAGGTATACAACGATAAAACACTATGGAAATATTCCAAATGTTGTATTTCACGAAAGAAATTCAAAATGAACTTTGAAAAATCAAGAGAATGTAAATTTCCAAAATGAACTTTGAAAAATCAAGAGAATTTAACTTTGACAAGGTAAACCATGACAAAACACTACTGAAATATTCCAACTCTTGCATTTCAAGGAAAGAAATCCAAAAAATGAACTTTGAAAAATCAAGAGAATGTAACTGTGACAAGGTAAACCACGACAAAACAATACTGAAATATTCCAACTCTTGCATTTAATGAAATAAATTCAAAATGATCTTTGAAAAATTAAGAGAATGTAACTGTGACATGGTAAACCACGAAAAAACACTAAAAAAAAAATTTAAAAAAAAGTTAGAAAAAAAGTTAAAAAAAAGTTTAAAAAAAAGTTAAAAAAAAAGTAAAAAAAACAGTTGGGGGGGGGGGGTTGGTGCGAGGGAGGAGGGGGAGGGGTTGAAGAGAGGGGGGAGGGATAGGGTTGAGGGATAGGGGTAGGACTTGGGGCCCAAGTATCAGTAAAAATTGTTTGTCTAGTATGCATCTCAAATCATCGTGGTATGCATATTCTCACGACGATGCCATAAAAATGCCCCGACACAGGTCACTTTTAACACCTATCAAAAAATACAATTGATAAATCAAATGTGCTTGAACTTGTTCCAGTTCAATGGAATGAGCCTGTTACGATATTGTGACACTTAAAATCAGTTGGGCATTGTCCAGAAAAAATACATTGGATGTGTTTCTAAAATCATAATGTTTTCAATGGTTTGTTAGTTCAGTCAATTAACGTGTCGTTCTTTTACCGTAAGAAATCGCGGGTCGCACGTTCGATTCCTTCATCAAACAAAAATTTCATAAAAATCAATCGGAAGATACTTAGAATCTAAGAGATCGTATCATTGGAAAAGAGAAATATCATCATTAGATTAAAATAAAATGACATCAATAAAAAAAAACTATTAAAATTAAAAATCCATATATTCATACAATAAAACATCCATACCTAACACATTAATTTACAGACAGAATTTCATAACATCATACCAGGCATAAATCAACCGCACCTAACAATTAAAGGTAGTAGACAGATAGGAAATTACTACAGTATAAAGGAAACAAATCACTACCATGAAAACATCACGCACTTTGAACAGAGATCAGCCCGAATTTTCACGGTAGTTGAATCCGGTCATTGTACTGTCTGCTTGTATTGGCGGGTGTAATGTCCGCTTGAAACTGTTATATCTATATGGGGAGATATCCCGCTTGAAACTGTTATAGCTATATGGTGGGACACCCCGCTCTTAACTGTTATAGCTATATGGTGGGACACCCCGCTTGAAACTGTTATAGCTATATGATGGGACACCCCGCTCTTAGCTGTTATAGCTATATGGTGGGACACCCCGCTTGTAAGCATTGTAGCTATATGGGGGGACTGCCCGCTACTTATCGTTATATCTATATGGTAGGACTGTGCGCTACTTATCGTTATAGCTATATGGGGATACACCCCGCTCTTAACTGTTATAGCTATATGGGGAGACACCCCGCTCTTAACTGTTATAGCTATATTGTGGGACACCCCGCTTGTAAGCATTGTAGCTATATGGGGAGACTCTATAATTATATCTATACTACTATTATGTTCTGGCCTTGGGAAGGCACAGGGGATTTGAGCCCAACCTATGTTAATTTCTGCTCGTTTTGAGTCTGCCGCGGTTATTTATTGTTATTTCTGTTCGACTTGGGTTTCATTTATTTATCGATGCTCATTTGTGGTAGTTTCACGCTTGGTAGATTATTTTATTTTATTTTTGCTAATTTTATGTTTAATGGAGTTCTTTACTTTTCTTTGAAAAACTTATTTTGTGGAAAAAGTTTTTTTGATTAATTTTTAAGTAAGAATTGTTTATTTAACATGTTTTTCGCGCAACAGGCCTAATTGTGTACTGGTGCTTGGTGTCATTCGAATTTAAGCTAAGAGGCGTTGGAAAGTGCTGTTTCATGTACGAAATGCAAACCCAACAGCCGAAAAGAAAGCTTTCTATGTAATATTGCGACTGATCAGGAAAATTGGGTCGGCAACGCAGACCCAAAGCGTGAAAAAGAATGCGTCAAACATCAAAATTCAGGTCAAATATTCACGGATGGTCAATTTCTTTAGAACTATCCCAACAGATATTATTAAGTGTTAACGCTATAAAGAAAAGAATATGATACCTAAAAAACACAATATTTTTGCCTACTGACTTAAACAGCTGCTGAATAGACTCTCCAAAAGATATACATTAATGGATAAGCGAATACGCATTTTATGGATAAGCGAATTTAATGTGTTGGCATGTACCAATACGAGCAGAAAATAGATCGTTTTTGAGGTGTAAATGCCTTCATAAAAATATACCTGCAGTAATCTTAAAGAATCATTGAGCAGAACTTCAACTATGTGTATTAAAATACTTTTCACTGCTTATAGTTTCCCTTTGTGTGATTTCCTAGGATTTGATCAGTGGGTCTTTAGCATGTCAAAAGCATACAACTATGACTATGACTTGGCAAAATAAATAAAAAATAATTATTGGCTGTATGAATTTTTTGTTTTAAGAATTGTTTACCAATTCGGAAAAAAAAACATTCGTACTTACATGCGCTTTCAACCACTGCTAAAGTTTGTTGTGTTTTCGCTTGTATTTTAAGCTGGAATCGCTTGTATTTTAAGCTGGAATCGCTTGTATTTTAAGCTGGAATCGCTTGTATTTTAAGCTGGAATCGCTTGTATTTTAAGCTGGAATCGCTTGTATTTTAAGCTAGGTAATCTTTTCTCCTTTTTTTCATGCGACAACTGATTATGCCATATTGCATTGTCACAAGGACAAATAAGAAAAAGGGAGATAGACATGTCTATCTAAGAAATTAAATCTAGTGGATTATCATATAACCTTGGGATCTACGTCAAAACGTTCATTCAGCAATGCCTATGACAGAATATGCAAAATGTTCTTTCTCGTGAACTTGGTCAATTAAACATTATTTGTGTTGGGAGAGTAGCACTTCGATTTTGTTTAGTTTCTTTATATATTTTTCTATGCTGGCAATTTAAATATTTTAGTCATTTGGACCTTGTATTAAGCCCAAATCATGCAAAGTTTTTAATCTGTACGAAAGGAGACATAAATAGGTAATTTAAACCTTCCAGTATTCCCCTCACTCTCCATTTGTCAACTTTTAAGGACATGAAAGGTAAGAATAGAGGCCTCATTTTGGAAACATTAGAGGGGGCGAGGGAGCAAACACTTATTTTCAAAGTCTACGGGGGAGGTAACTTGTTTTTTTTTCAAATTTTCAAAAGAAGTACCAAAAAACGTCATTCTTGAACGAAAATATTGAAAAATCTTTTTTGAAATATAAGGAGAAGGGAGAGGGCAATTATTTGACACGAACCCCTCCAACCTCTCCCTAATTTTTTTTTTCATTTAGCAAAAAACTACACCCGAAAAGTTATGTTCCAAAACTTTGCCTCGCCTTGAAAAAATGTTTTGTAGGCGTACAAAATTAATAGCCTATTTAATAAGAAAGGAGATAAAAAAAAACCCATCAAATTGTCTGCAGAAGGCAAAAAGGGACAGCAATAGTGAAAATCACATGCCTTCTGTGATCCTCAAATAAGCTATGTCTACATTAGAGCGCAAAAAATCATCGATGTTATTTGCTTATTTCACACGAAAACTCGTTCATGACCAGTAAGCAATATCATGAACCACGTTTCTAATTTTACAAACTAACACCGTGATGCATGTTTCAGACTTGCAATACAAGTATCAGAGGCAACGCTATTGTGTTGCCTATAGTAAAGGCCATACAGCTCCAATGTTTTATTATTTATTATTTTTTTTCCCAGAGGCACTTCATATGGAAAGGGTAGTCGTAAAAACTTCGATGGGGGCTCATTCGATTGGAAATAGAAAGTTCTAGTGCCCTTTTTAAGTGTCAAAAGTGATTGGAAGGCAACGAACACCCCTTCCACGCCCACCATTTCCCAAACACATCCAATCAAAATTTTGAGATAGCCATTTTGTTCTAAGTAGTTGACTTCCAGATAAGAATTATGTGTTGAGGAGGACACTCCCCCAGAGCCCTCAGGGCAAGGGTTGTAAGTTATACCCTGGGGCATATAAGCTTTTTATAGAAAGCTTCGTCATAGAAACTTCAAAAAGGGCTCATTTGATTGGAAATTTAAAGGGCTAGCGCCCTTTTTTAAAGTTGAAAGTGATTGGAGGGAAACTAACCCCCCTCTCACACCCACCTTTCCCCTAAACATATACAATCAAAATTTTGAGACAGCCATTTTGTTCAACGTGGTTGAAAATTCTGGAAATTAAGTCTTTGGAGATGAGAACCCCCCACAGCCCTCAGGGCAAGGGTTGTAAATTATGCCCTGGGGGCATAACAGGTTTTTATAGAAAGCGTTGTCGGTAGAAACTTCAAAATGGGCTCATTCGATTGGAAATTGAAATGGCTAGTGCCCTTTTAATAGTCGAAAGTGATTGGAAGGCAACTCACACACCTTCCACGCCCACCATTTTCCCAACCACATCCAATAAAAATTTAGAGATAGCCATTTTGTTCAACGTAGTTGAAAGTTCTGGAAATTTTATCTTTGGTCATGGCACTCCTCCCCCCCCCTAAGGTCTTCAGGGTAAGGGTTATAAGTTATGCCCTGGGGGTATATATAGTTCTTATGGAAGGAATGCTCGTTTAAACTTCAGAGAGGGCTCCTTTAATTGGAAATTGAAAGTTCTAGTTCGCTTTTTAAATGTCAAAAGATATCGGAGGGTTATCAGCCCCCCCCTCCCACGCCCTTTTTTCCCAAATGCATCCGATAAAAATTTTGTAACAAACATTTTGTTAAAAATACCTCATAGATCACACAAAAAAAACTCTTGTGTCGACACAACCCCCAGGGTCTGGGGGCAGAGGTTGTTAGTTATGCCCTGGGGGAATACATGACTCTTATGGAAGGTATGATCGTATAAACTTCAAAGAGGGCTCATTTGATTGGAAATTGAAAGTTCTAGTTCACTTTTTAAGAGTCAAAAGAGAATGGAGGGCACCTAGCCCCTAACCCTCCACACCCTTTTTTTCTCAAACCCATTTGTTAAGAACTTTGAGATAGCCATTTTTTAAAAATAGTTCAAAGACCCTATAACAAAAAATCCGGGGTCAACACAGCCCCCCAGGGCCTGAAGGCAGGCGTCGTAAGTTATGCCCTGGGGGAATGTATGGTTCTTATGGAAGGGATACTCGTAAGAACTTCACAGAGGACTTATTTGATTGGAAATTGAAAGTTCGAGTTCACTTTTTAACAGTCAAAAGAGATTGGAGGGCAAACTGCCCCCCTCCTCCACGCCCTGAATGCATCAGATAAAAATTTTGAGATGGACATTTTGCTAAAAATAGTTCAAAGGTCAGATAAGAAAAACTCCAGTGTCGATACAACCCCCCAGTGCCCGGGGGAAGACGTTCTAAGTTATGCCCTAAGGGCATGTATGGTTCTTATGAAAGGGATGCTCGTATAAACTTCATAGAGGTCTCATTTGATTGGAAATTGAAAGTTCTAGTTCACTTTTTAAGAGTCAAGAGATTTAAGGGCAACTAGCCCCTCCCCATGCCCTTTCTTCCCCAAAACCATCTGCTACAAATTTTGAGATAGCCAGTTTTTTACAAATTGTTCATAAGTTAGATAAGAAAAACTCCGGTGTCAAGACAACCCCCCAGGGCCCAGGGAGTAGGCGTTGTTAGTGTTGTCCTGGGGGCGTGTATTGTTCTTATGAAAGGGATACTCGTATAAAGTTCAGAGAGGGCTCATTTGATTGGAAATGGACAGTTTTAGTTCACTTTTTAAGAGTCAAAAGATATCAAAGGGCAACTAGTCTCGTCCCCCCCCAAACGCCCTTTTTCCCCCAAGCCTATGCGATAAAAATGTTAAAATAGGCATTTCATTAAAAATAATTCAAAGGTCAGATAAGAAAAACTCCTGTGTCGACACAATCCCCCCTGGTCCGGAGGCAGGCGTTGTAAGCAATGCTCTGGGGGGATGTATCGTTTTTATGGAAGCGATGCTTGTATAAACTTTGGAGAGGGTTCATTTGATTGAAAATTGAAAGTTCTCGTTCACTTTTTAAAAGTCAAAAGAGATTGGAGGGCAACTAGTCCCCCCTCTACGCCCTCCACGCCCTGAATGCATCAGATTAAAAATTTTGAGATAGACATTTTGCTAAAAATAGTTCAAAGGTCAGATAACAAAAACTCCGTATAAACTTCAGAGAGGGTTTATTTGATTGAAAATTGAAAGTTCGAGTTCACTTTTTAACAGTCAAAAGAGATCCGACGGCAACTAGCCCCCCCCACGCCTTATTTTTCCAAACCCATCTGCTTAAAAGTTTGAGATAGACATTTTGTTTAAAAAAAAATGGTTCAAAGGTAAGATAAGAAAAACTCCGGTGTCAATAACCCCCCCCCCAGGGCCCGGGAGAAGGTGTTCTAAGTTATACCCTAAGGGCATGTATGGTTCTTATGAAGGGGATGCTCTTATAAACTTAATAGAGGGCTCATTTGATTGGAAATTGAAAGTTCTAGTTCAATTTTTAAGATTCAAGAGATTTAACCGTAACTAGCCTCCCCATGCCCTTTTTTCCCTTAAACCATCCGCTACAAATTTTGAGATAGCCAATTTTTTAAAAATTGTTCAAAAATTAGAGAAGAAAAACTCCGGTGTCAACACCCCCCCCCCAGGGCCCAAGGGGTAGGCGTTGTAAGTGTTGTCCTGGGGGCGTGTATGGTTCTTATGAAAGGGATGATCGTAGAAACTTCCGAGAGGGCTCATTTAATTGGAAATTGAAAGTTCTAGTTCACTTTTTAAGAGTCAAAAGATATCCTAGGGCAAATAGACTCGCCCCCCCCCACACGCCCTTTTTTCCCCAAGCCTATTCGATAAAATTTAAAAGTAACCATTTCATTAAAAATAATTTAAAGGTCAGACAAGAAAAGCTCCTGTGTCGAAGCAACCCCCCCCCATGGTTTGGAGGCAGGCGTTGTAAGTAATGCTCTGGGGGAATATATCGTTTTTATGGAAGGGTTGCTTGTATAAACTTCGGAGAGGGTTCATTTGATTGGAAATTGAAAGTTCGAGCTCACATTTTAAGAGTAAAAAGTGATCGGATTGCAGTTAGCCTCCCCCCACACTCAATTTATTTTTTTTCCCAGACGCACTTCATATAGAAGAGGTCGTCGTATAAACTTCAAAGGGGGCTCATTTCAAAGGGGGCAATCTCTTCTCTCTTTGATATTGTTACTTATACACCATGTTCGATACCTTGATGAAGATTTGATTTTTTTTTAAAGTTTTATTTTGGAATAAAGAATTTTTAAAAACTAGTAACTTTTTGTAGAAGAAACAGAACAAAAATTAATTAAAAAAAACTTTCCTAAAAATGAGTTATTCAAAGAAAAATAAAGGCCTTTTTAAACTTAAGCTCAGCAGATACAATTACCTGTTAAAATTCGAACTCAAAACGACCAGAAATTACTATTAAAGAATAAATGAAACCCAAAACGAACAGAAATTAAATAAACAATCATAGGAAAAAACATACAACAAGTAATAATATAAATGAATACATATATCTTAAAGCGAGTAGTGCTAGGATTGAAGATGAAAACCAAGCTTAAAATGAAAAAAAATATTTTGCTATTGAAGCGTAAATGAAAACCATAATTAACGAAATAGAAGAAAAAACCAATGCAAGTAAATATAAAATAGATATTAATGTAAATGCATAAATAAATCTTAAAACGAGTGAAACTTAAATTGAATCTAATTTTATTTTTATTTTCTATGCTGTAAGAACTG
>NC_142802.1:24950687-24983187 GCF_049724085.1 Artemia sp. Qi Xiang Cuo | reverse complement strand
TTCCACGGAAGAATATTTAACTAGCAATAAAAGCGCTAGTAAGGATAAAAATCTGGACCGCATTAATAGAGTCTACAATAATCCCACTAAGGATGCTGATAATCAAGAAACCTTATACGAAGCAAATTCTAGTTTTCAACCTAAGGAAAATAAGATGAAAAGCGAGTTATTTTCAGAAGACGTGAAAATAAAAGTTAATTCTAGAAGAGATTACAAACTCCACTTACCTGATAGTAACTCTCAAGTTAAACTGATGGATCTTAAACGTCAACAAAAACGAAAACTACCTGTGAAAGAAAACCAACGACAAGAACATACCTTAAAGAAACCAAAAATTGAAGATTTTTCAGCTTCTTCCCCGAAAGAAAAGCAATGGCAAAAGCGTACTTTTAAGAAACAAAAAATTGAAGAAGGCACTTACATTGACGAGTCATCTTCTTCTACGATAGAATATAGAATTAACAATATAAGTCCTAATGAGGATAAAAAACTGGACAAAGAAGCTGCTGAATCCAATAATAGAAACTTCAGTAATTTCAATGATGCTGAAAATCAAGGAATTTTGTCCAAAGAAAACTCTAGTTTTCAACCTGAGAAAGGTCAGATGAGAAGTGAATTGTTTCCAGAAGAAGCGAAAATAAAAGTTAATGGTAGAAGAGATTACAAACTCCACTTATCGGATAGTGATTCTGATAGTGAACTTGAAGAGGGCGCTTACATTGACGAGTCATCTTCTTCCCGGATAGATTATAGAACTAGCAATAAAAGTGCTAGTGAGGATATAAAACTTGACAAAGAAGCTGTGGATCCCATAAATAGAGTCTGCAATAATCCCACTACTGGTGCTGAAAATCCAGATACTTTATCTCATAAAAGTTCTAGTTTTCATCCTAAGAAAAGTCAGATGAAAAGCGAGTGGCTTCCAGAGGAAACGAAAATAAAAGTTAATGGTAGAAGAGATTACAAACTCCATTTATCGGATAGTGATTCTGAAACTGAACTTGAAGAGGGCGCTTACATTGACGAGTCATCTTCTTCAAGGATAGATTATAGAACTAGCAATAAAAGTGCTAGTGAGGATAAAAAACTTGACAAAGAAACTAAGAACTCCATTAATAGAGTCTGCAATAATCCCATTATTGGTGCTGAAAATCAAGAAACTTTATTATCTAATGGAAGTTCTAGTTTTCAACCTAAGAAAAGTCGGGTGAAAAGTGAATTGCGTCCAGAGGAAGCGAAAATAAAAGTTATTGGTAGAAGAGAAGAACTTCACTTATCTGATAGTGACTCAGAAACGGAAATAGCAGTATTGGACAGTATTAGCATATTTGACGATGAAGATATAGACAATGATTGTCTACAAAGTGGATCCTTATTAGAAAAAAATATGGAAAATAAAAGCTCTTCAAAAGTTCTTAAAGATAAAGCACATCTTGATAAACTTCTGAACAATTTGTATTTCATTCAGGAAAAAATAGCTGATTGCGACAAGCAGCTATCAAAGAAAATAACATGTAATGGAGAAGGAAAACCCTTATCTAGTAGAGTAGAAAAGTTGAGAAAAGGAGCAAAATCGATTGAAGAAGCAAAAAATAAAATGAAGCAGTACAACAAGAATAAATCAAATCTCGAGAAACTTTTAAAAAGACTATATGGATATGAAGATGAAAGAAGGGAAATAGATGAAAAACTTTTAACTCTAAGTAAATGATGATAACGACCCATAGTAACTAAAATATGGCCTGAAATCCTCTAAAATGGCATCGGATCGAAAATGTATTTTCAAGAAACCGAACTTGCAAAACCTGCAAAACCTTTTTTAGTTTCGGTCAGGCTAGGTTTTGCGGGTGGGTAGGTTAGGTTGGTATGGGGCTGGGTGGCTAGGTTACGCTAGGTTAGGCTAGGTTAGGATGGGGTAAGGCTAGATTAGGCTAGGTTACAATGGGGATGGGTGGGTGGGTAGGATAGGCTAGGTTTAGTAAGGCCAGGTTTAGTCCGGCTAGGTTTAGTTAGGCTAGGTTAAGTTAAGTTAGATTGGGTTAACTAGTAGTAGTTGTTGGGTTAGACTAGGATAGGATGGGCTAGGGTAAATTATGACGGGGTTGTTGATAAATGACAGGTACTTGTTTCCTGGTTAGTACACTGACTTCCCTTATGAGTCTGGCGTACCCCTTGATGAACCGAGAATATTATTTGGTCATTCCAAAGATGGTTCTCAGTGCTTTCTTTGTTTCTGGGCTCTGAAATTCTTGGATTGCTTGTACTTTTTTCAGTACTGGACTGATCGTACTTTCCCCAACGATGTGTCCCATATATTCTACTTTGGTATAACCAAACCTATTCTTCCTGATGTTGATTTTAAGGTTTTAATACTTCGCTCAGGTGTATTAGGTACTCTGCTAATGTGTCATTGAAAATGATAATGTCATCGAAGTGTGCTCGAGCATGTAGGTAATCTCTCAATACTTAATCGATCATCCGCTGGAAAGTGGAAGGTGGGCCTTTCAACCCAAACGGAATTACGCAAAATTGGTAATGACCGAATGAAGTCAAAAATGCTGTTTTTTTGACAAAAGTATTGGCTATCTTGACTTGCAAGTATACTCTCCGGCAGTCTGTAATCGAGAATTACCGGCCAGTCCGGAATTTTTCCAGTATTTCATCATTACGTGGCATGGGAACGGCATGGAATCAAATTTAGTTATGCCATTTACTTGCCCATAGTTAATACATAACCTCCATTCGCCGGCCTTTTTTTCACGAAAACTACAGGGCATTAGAAGGTTCGATAGCGCCATCTTGTAACATTTTGTCCATTTCTTATTCAAGCACTTCCTTCTAAGACTGTGACACACGATACAGTGGAACTCTTTTGAGATGGTGGGTTCTAGTGGGAATCTTTTGTCTTTGTAGTCCCCCGGCTCAATGACAAAATTTCCTTCTTGGTCATGATGTTATTTAGGATTTCTTACCTTGTCTCGTGTGGCAAGGTAGGGTTTATGTCTGGCATTACTTCGCATTCCTCTCTGTCATAGGTTTGAATGGCAACTGTGTTTTCTTCTTCTTCACCAACCGTTGCGACGAAAGCTTCATTGCTATCTTTCTCATCTCTTTCCTCAAACTTTCTTAGGAGGCTGACATGATAGATTGCTTTCTTTTTCCTAGCGCCTCCAAAATCTATTTCGTAGTCCACCGGAGAAATAGTACGCAGCACCTTGAACGGTCCATGCACCTTGAACGGACTTTAAGTTTGTTACTTCCTTCCGGTAATAAAAGTAGTACTTGGTCACTGATGGAAAGGGCATCGGCCTTTTTTCCGGGTCGTAGTACTATTTAATTTTTGCTGCTTCAGTTGCTTTTGTTTCTGTGGCAAAATCACAAATTTCGGATAATCGCACGAAGACCTGTTTAATATATTCTGAAATAATTATTATGCGTCGCATCTTCCTATTCTTCTTGCATTAGATCCCGGACCGCACGGGGATTCCGTCTGTATAGTACCTCGAATTGGGTATACCCCAAATACGGGTGATTTCTTTCTCGGTATGTGAATATTACGAACGGTATAAACTTGTACCAGTCGTATTTTTATGTCCCTACATATTTGAGAAGCATGGGCATTAGAGTCCCGTTTGGAATTCCATAGCGTGAAATGAACTTGGCAACTTCATTTGCAATAACGGGTGATTTTGTTGATGGTAGTGGTATTGCTTCGGGATATTTAGTTCTGTAGTCAGTAATAACAGTAATGCATGAACTGCAGAGCTTTTAGGTAGAGGCCCTACTATGTCCATGGCAGTTCGAAAGAATGTCTTAGTTATGGTGAGACGAGGCCTAAGGGATACCTTTTCCTTGGGTTTATGTCTGGCGGTCATTTGACAAGCTGTGCATGACTTGATGTAACTACCGATGTCCTTGTAGATTCTGGACCAGCAAAAACGACTAGAATACGGTCAGTGGTTCGAGCCCTACCTAAATGACCATTCATCATATTTTCATGACCTATCTTCATAATCTGTGATCTATACTCACTAGGAACAATAAGCTACTTGTTTCTTCTAGCAAGATCAGTCGAAAGTTGGTAATAAATTCTGTCTGGGAATGAAAACTGCTGAGGAAGAGAGCCATCAAAATCCTGCAATGCTGTCTCCCTTATAGAATTTCAAATTAGATTGTTTGCTTGCAGCTGAGAAAGTGCTCCAGATCCGGTTGTCTCGTGTTCACTGCAAGCTACTGTGCTATTGTTTAATTCCTGATCAGCACCCACATTTCCAGCTTGCTTTGTTGTGTCTGAAATCAGTCCATTGTTGTTGGGGTCAGATTGATCTATGGCAGACAAATGAGGCTGGGTAGTGACATTTGTCTGAGGGATCATTTGTCATGAGATTAAAACATCTTGCAGTTATGTCACAGATGACATGTCCTAGGTCTCAGAATCATTTAGAACCACAGTCAACGTTTTATGGATCTATGGTTCTGAGCTGGGACCACTATGATTTCTTGATGATCTATGTCTGGCTTGAGATCGTGTCACCACAAGGCTTATTTTGTTTCCACTTAGGATAGATCCTGGACGTTAATCAGAATTACATTCTCTTCGAATCTTTGAAAATTCCTTCCCAGCAGAATGTTTTAGAGTAATATGTGACAGATCCCTGCTTCAATCAAGTCTTCAAGGATTCTTCCTGTGCGATCCATAAGCTGTATCGTCAGAAGTGCGACGGCGCATTCTTTTTGAAGTACTCTGCCGTAACGTACTTTAAAGTTTTTCCAGGGATAGGATAAAGTCCTTTAACCCGTTTTGGGTTTACCATGGTCAGTTCACGATCACTAAATGTAGCAGTTACTAATTGTACCGATCCTTGACAACTTGGATTGGGGGTTGATAGCTCCTCTATCAGATTAGTTGCATACAGCCGTTCTCTTTTTGGCTCTTGGGTTTTTCACTTGATTCCTCTACATTCCTCTGTTGTAAGTGACATCAATTTAGTAATGTAATGGCAACATCCTGGTGAGGACTTGGGTGATTTAGCTTCCAGAGCAGGAATCTGTTGAGGTTTGGTGAGAGGTCCCTTTGTTAGAACTACCTAATGCTTCAACGGGCGTAGAGACCTCCCAGTCATCGACTTTTCTGATGTATTCTCTCAGGGTTGTTGCACCACTGTAACCAGCAAGCTATGGCAGCATAAACTGGCTTGGGGTTTGATAGCTCCTCCACCAGATTAGTTAAATATACCCGTTTTTATTTTGGCTCTCGGGTTTGGTGTTTGTCTTCCCTACATTCCTCTGTTGTGTTTGACGTTGATTTAGGAATGTAATAGAAACATTTTGGTGAGGGCTTGTGTGATTTAGCTTCCAGAGCAGGAATCTGTTGAGGTTTGGTGAGAGGTTCCAGTGTTCAAGCTACCTCCTTCTTAAACGGGCGTCCCAGTCATTGGCCCTTCTGATGCATTCTATCTGTGTTGTTGCACCACTCTGACCTAAGAAAGCCCTAAGATCTGGATAATCAGTTGTAATACAGTGTTCCACTACATTTTTTTCGACGACCTGATAAATGGCCGGGAATGTTGGGCTCCGCCGTTTTTTGCTCCTCCACCTTTTCAAAACAGAGCTATTTTTTGGCCGTGATAGTCAAGTAGTCTCCGTATTCCATATAGGATGTGCCTGAGTACTTGTTAGCATGTCGAAATCGCCAGGGAAAAGTCTCCTTATTGACATGGGACATCTTGAGAATCGCTGTCGTGACCCCGTTGAAGTCACTAGCTTTGGCATTTGGTAGGGCTGATTAGGCCCGCAGAGCCTTCCCAGATAGGTTTGCTACTAGCGTTGCATCCCACGTGGCTTGAGGTAAATTAAAAGCAGTCGCATGTCTTGTGAAAGCTTCCAAGTAGGCCTCCACGTCGTCACCTTCTTACAATGGGACCAAAGTCGTGGCTCCAGACTCAGCGAGAGTCTGGATGCTAGTTTCTACAAGCTCTTGGTCTCGTTGAATCTCTTTCTTCAGGTTATGCACTAGAGACAGCCAGTTTTCTTTGATTAGCTTCCACTCTGCCATTGAAGCTTTCTGCTTTCAATGCTTTCTTATGGTTTTCCACCAGAACTTTTGTCGACTGAGCAACTGAATGCTGGAACACTTCTAGCAACAACTTCAAGAAAGTTTGGTCCATCTTAAGTGTTGTCTCTAGATCTTCCCCTTCAGAAGTATGCTTGGTTTTGACCTTTTGTGGTAAAGAACAAAGTCAATCCCTGGAGCTCCTGCTTCCCCAAATTGTTTTTTTGTCTCCTTTTCGTCCGTCAGCGCACAAATGTAAAATTAGAAGGGCTCAACTTAGGGACCTCTAATCGCAGCTGAACCTGGAATTAGAATTCAAAACCGTATAACAAGAAGGAGTTTCCGTTCGGAAGTAGATCCGGAAACAGATATCAAACCAAATAAGAAAGTTCTATTCGGAAATGAACCCGGAAACAAAAATCAGAACGAAAACAAGAAATAGAATTCTGTTTGGGAGTGAACCCGGAAACAAAGATCAGAAGTGATAAAAAGGGATTTCTGTTTGGAAGTAAACCCGAATACAAAATCAGAAAGAGAACAAGAAAGGGATTTCTGTTTGGAAGTGAACCCAGAAACAGAAATAAACGGAGACGGTAAAGAGATTTCCGTTGAACGAAAACCAAAAAAAAAGAGATTTTTCTTTGGAATTGAACCCAGAAACAGAAATCAGAACCGAAACAAGAACGGTATTTCTGTTCGGGAGTGAACCTAGAAACAGAAATAAAAAACAAAACAAGAAAGGCATTTCTGTTCGGAAGTGAATCCAGAAACAGACATCAGAAACGAGAACAAGAAAGAGATTTCTATTGGGAAATAAAAACAAATGAGTGAATTTTCCTCTCGGAACTAAACACGGAAGAAGAGATATAAATTAAACTTTCTTTGGAAATAGAACCCGAAAAGAAAGAGCTCACCTTAGGGACGGATTTTTCCGCTGGTCACCAGAAACTATGAGCCGTTTTAATCAGAAGTCAGAATTTAATTAACAAATATTTACAGATACTTGCTTATACACTTGTGCTAGTGATTCAATCTCTTCACTCGACACGTATTCGCCTGTGACGTCAGCGTGTCAAAAAGGTCACGTCAGAAATTAGAGGTTGAAATTGGTACATAACATCGCTCCTTGCTTTCAGTTGAAAAAAACATGTATTCCTATTTAATTACTAATCGTTTTAAAAATAATTCCGGGAAATCTGGGCCCCCCTCCATGGAAAATTCCCTTCCCTCAAAAGGAATTCCTCGATGGAAAGATCCCAGCATAGTCCCATCCCCCTTACGACCACAAAATTTCTCCCCGAAAAAAGTATGTTTATAATACTATATGTAAACATTGGGTAAAGTTCATCGATTGCAGCTCTTCTCCTAAGAAAGAGGTGCATGTGAAGTCATTCCATGTCAAGTTATCCTCAAAAACCAAGTTAAGATGATTCAACTATGCTGAACATAATAGCTATCTCACAATTTTTATGGGGAGATTTTGGGTAAAAAATGGACATGAGAGGGAGGGGGACTAGCTGCTTACCAAGTTTTCATCTTTATGTATACTTCTACACTAAGACATACTATTCAAAAGACTTCCCGCAGGCACACACCAAACACACTAAACCCAAGCACTAATACACACACTAAACACACAAACATACCCAGCACACACACAACACAAACACACGTAGACTAACTAACATGTCAGAACCTAAACTTGTTACCTCCCTAAAGAAACTTCAAAGTTTATAAGCTGGTTCAAAAAATAAATAACCAGCCTTTAAAAATACAAATGCCTTCCTTGTGAGGAGTGGACCACGTTTAATGAGACAAAGACTTTCTAAATGTTTCCAACCGTCTCAGATTTTATAATAATGAATAGCAGTTAAGATTACTACCATCAAGTTACAGCGTTTGTATACTTGATAAATCTGACACTAATTAGTAAAGCATCTGAGAAAGTACGAAGCGGCGTCAACGTTGTACTGTTTTCTTATCAAAACGAAAAAGTCTAATAAAGCCTTTTCTAGATTCCTCCCGAATACCGCCATGCTAGAAATAGAAGGCAAGGATGGGGTAACTCGACCCAAGAAAGTGCTGCACGAGAAGCTTATCCTGTTATTGAAAACGAGCCTAGTAGCCAGGGTAAGGTTGCTTCTATTTTTGTTTATATATTTGTTTCTTATTGGATCATCCTTGCTCTGATCATCTTCCCTCAATAAAAAAGATAAAGCCATTTCAAGTCAATCTGAATTGAGATAAAATTTCTTAGCAGGAAATCTCCCAGTCAACACTGAATCGGGAGTATGGCTAAAGACTGGTTATCCCAGTCTTAAACTGGAGTATTATTTTTAATTTATTAATTGATTCATAATTCATTTTGTAAATAATTTTTAATTTAAATTTTCTAATTATTATTGATTATCTTAATTTAATTATTATAATCATTATCATTTAATTACTTTTTATTTTTAATTTATAGTTAATAATATATTAATTATTTTCATTTATTAACAGTGCCCTCTACTTTATTTTCACAAAAATGAAATTTCAAAATTACAAAATTATTATAACCGTTATATTATTTATTTGACGTTTTACGCCCCTAAAATTCTTACGCCCGAGGTAATACCAATGCAAAATTTGAAGTCCCAATACTCCCCCCTCCTCAGCACCTCATGAAGCTGTTAAATCGATCTACTAAGCTTGTTCTTTTTTGGATACCCTGGTCTGTTAACATGTTTTAATGACCATTCCTTCCATGTAAAATTGCCTGAGAAAAGTTTTTTGGCACTTTTCTGGACCTTTGTCAGAGACTACGTTGGGGAAATGATTTTTTCTTTCTGCTTTCGGGTCCTTTATGTGTCTTTCAATGTTTTAGGGTCCATGTAACTTTCAATCCGATCGAGGGAAAGTTTTCTAACCCATCCCTTTTTTTCTGCTGAGGATTGTGCCTTAGAACGATTTTTTATGTTAGATTTCTATTCGCCTAAGGACCCATCACGGCTATGAGCGTTGAATAGATCAGAGATAAATGTTTTTTTCCCATTTTCGAACCCTTTCCTCCCCCTCCCATAACAAATATTTGATCCTTTCTCCTTAGAGAACAATCCCTGACTTTCTTTAGTCAATTAAACAGCCAATATGAAATAAGTCCCCCCCTTTTCCTATTTCAGCTATAAAACCTGTTACTGCAATTAACATTGTTTACGGCCTTTGCCCTATATCTTGTGGGGGCTATGCCCTCGGTGGAGACATGTGTGTTAGATCCTTGAACTATTTTGAACAAAATGGCTATTTCAAAATTTTGATAATGTATCTAGGGAAGGAGGGCTTCTGGAAGGGGGGCTTCTGTGGCAAAATAGGGTACAGGAAGGTGCTGGTTGCCCTCCAATCCCTTTTTCGTCCTAGCAAAGGCACTAAAACTTCGGATTTCCAATCAAATCAGCTCCTTCAAAGCTTTCGTGACCGTCCCTTCAATGCGAAGTGGCCAGGAGAAAAAAAAAATAATACGTTGAATTCATGTGGCTCCTTGCCAAGGCAGCATAGGTGCGCTGCCTCTAATATATTCCATTTTCTCATATCAGATAGCACAGTTTATAGGAGGCAAGTCTAATTTTAATAAAAAAAAATGTATTCTCCTTTCTCTGAAGAGAAGCCATTTTTGGAAAAAAGTACGAGTGTATTCAAGAGTAAGAAGGAAAAGCAAATAAGTCGTCACATGCTTTGGTCTCAAAATGTCAACAGCTGCCAAAAATAATAGCTTCTTGCTTCTTCTGTAATAGAAAAATAACATTTAAAATGACGGCAGCTTTTGCCTTTAGTAGAGCATCTGGGAAGACAGTGAAAGGTTGACTTATACTGTACGGCTGGAGACACCCAAACTGGATATTCTCTCAGAGGATAAAATAGAACTGTTCATTCTGGAATAAACATCCATGGTAAGATTCTTGAAATATACTGGAGCATGAAAAGGCTCATGATATTATCAGACTCAGATTCAGATAACAGTCAGACATTATCAGACAAAAGGCTCATAACATTGTCAGGTGTTTTGAAATAAGTTCTTCATTATGCCTGCGACAAGGCTGGTCATGATACTAACCCAAAGCTGTCTTCTAAAAACCATTTGACGGCTGGCTACTGGTGAGCGTATGAAGCGGGTGCACTTAACAATGGTTTAGAAAAAAATTTATTAAAATCATAAAGTTCAAAGCCCCTTGACTCTTAAAGCCAGAAAGAAACAGACAAAGGTCAAAATAAAATTGTAATTTATTCGATCAACAACCCTGAAAAGATTACTTATACTTACATAGATATAAAAAAGATGATTATATTACCATACTCAGAAGTTTTAGAAGCAGGGACATCTAAACACCTTTTTGATGAGGTAGGGGTGTGGCATCCTAATTTCACGCGAGTTTTAAGGGATTAAAAGAATTCCTAGTGTTCTAAACGATATGCTTCACTATTTTACCATAAACTCTCCTGCTGATTATTTGAGAAAAACTTCAGTGGGTTCCCTGAAGAATAATCCGGTATACTCTCTAAATCTTCTCAGGATACAGTACATAGGGTAATATTTTTCCTGTTAAACTTATCAAAAAAAATTCCTCTTCTATTGTAGAAAGTGGATTTAGGATATTTATCTGCCCCAGCTAAAGATAAGGATTCCGGCAACAACGATTTGGGGGGTGTCAGTTGTCTTGCGTGAGGTACACCATGTTTTCTAGCCTAGCATTGTTGTTTCATTGTTGTGTTTTCATTGTCGGGTTTTCATCGTTGTGTTACTATTGTCGTGTTTTCTTCTGACATTCAGTTTGTTCCATTTCCCGTTTCCGTCCGACCGAAGGGTCAACAACTTGGGATTAGTGAATTAATCTAGGTTGGAAATCGAGAGTTCTAGTGCCCTTTTTAATAGTTGAAAATGATTGGAGGGCAACTAGTCCCCCACCCACGCCAATCATTCCCCGAGACACATCCAATCAAAATTTTGAGATAGCCGTTGTGTTCAGCGTACTTGATTTCCATTTAGAAAATGTGTTTTCGAGGAGGACACTCCCCCACAGCCCTCAGGGCAAGTGTTTTAAGTTATGCCCTCGGGGTATATAATGTTTTTTATAGAAGTCGTTGTCGTGGAAACTTTAAAACAGGCTCATTCGATTGGAAATTAAAGAGCTGGTGCCATTTTTCATAGTCGTAAGTGATTGGAGTGTAATTAGCAACCCCTCCCCCCCTCACGCCCATCATTTCCCCAAACACATCCAATCAAAATTTTCAGATAGCCATTTTGCTCAGCGTAGTTGATTTCCAGATAGAAAATATATTTTTGAGGTGGACACTCCCCCACAACCCTCAGGGCAAGGGTTTTAAGCTATGCCCTGGGGCATAGCTTTGAGGAGGACACTCCCCCACAACCCTCAGGGCAAGGGTTTTAAGTTATGCCCTGGGGGCATATAAGGTTTTTATAGAAGGTATTGTCGTAGAACCTTCAAACAGGCTCATTCAAGTGGATATTCAAAGGGCTATTGCCCTTTTTAATAGTCGAAAGAGGTTTAAGGGCTCCTAGTCCCCCCCCCCACGCCCATACCTCTACCAAACATATCCAGTCAAAATTTTGAGATAGCCATTTTGTTCAGCGCAGCTGATTTACTGAGAGAAAATATATTTTTGAGGAGGACACTGCCCCACAGCCCTCAGGGCAAGGGTTGTAAGCTATGCCCTGGGGGCATATAAGGTTTTTATAGAAGGCGTTGTTGTAGAAACTTCAAAACAGGCTCATTCGATTGGAAATTAAAGGACTAGTACCCTTTTTAATAGTCAAAATGAAAGGAGGGCAACTAGCCCCCCTCCCCACGCCCATCATTCCCCCAAACACATCCAGTCAAAATTTTGAGATAGCCATTTTGTTCAGCTTAGTTGATTTCCAGATAGAAAATATATTTTTGAGGAGGATACTCGCCCACAACCCTCAGGGCAAGGGTTTTGAGCTATGCCCTGGGGGCGTATAAGGTTTTTATAGAAGGCGTTGTCATAGAAACTTCAAAACATGCTCATTCGATTGGAAATTAAAGAGTTAGGGCCATTTTTCATAGTCTAAAGTGATTGGAGTGTAATTAGCAACCCCGCCCCCCCCTCACGCCCATCATTTCCCCAAACACATCCAATCGAAATTTTCAGATACCCATTTTGTTCAGCGTAGTTGATTTCCAGATAGAAAATATATTTTTGAGGAGGACATTCCCAAACAACCCTCAGGGCAAGGGTTTTAAGCTATGCCCTGGGGGCATATAAGGTTTTTATAGAAGGCGTTGTCATAGAAACTTCAAAACCGGCTCATTCGATTGGAAATTAAAGGGCTAGTGCCCTTTTTAATAGCAAAAATGATAGGAGGGCAACTACCCCCCCCCCACGCCCCTCATTCCCCCAAACACATCCAATCAAATTTTTTAGATACCCATTTTGTTCAGCGTAGTTGATTTCCAGATAGAAAATATAATTTTGAGGAGGAAACTCCCCCACAATCCTCAGGGCAAGGATTTTAAGTTATGCCCTGGGGGCATATAAGGTTTTTATAGAAGGCGTTGTCGTAGAAACTTCAAAACATGCTCATTCGATTGGAAATTCAAGGGCTAGTACTCTTTTTAATAGTCTAATAAGGTTTTTAATAATACTCTAATAAGGTTTTTATAGAAGGCGTTGTCATAGAAACTTCAAAACATGCTCATTCGATTGGAAATTAAAGAGCTAGTACCATTTTTCATATACGAAAGTGATTGGAGTGTAATTAGCAACCCCCCCCCCTCACGCCCATCATTTCTCCAAACACATCCCATCAAAATTTTCAGATAGCCATTTTGTTCAGCGTAGTTAATTTCCAGATAGAAAATATATCTTTGAAGAGGACACTCCCCCACAACCCTCAGGGCAAGGGTTTTAAGCTATGCCCTGGGGCCATATAAGGTTTTTATAGAAGGCGTTGTCATAGAAACTTCAAAACAGGCTCATTCGATTGAAAATTAAAGGGCTAGTGCCCTTTTTAATAGTCGAAAGTGATTGGAGGGCAACTAGCCCCCCACGCCCCTCATTCCCCCTAACACACCCAATCAAAATTTTGAGATAGCCATTTTGTTCAGCTTAGTTGATTTCCAGATGGAAAATATATTTTTCAGGAGGATACTAGTAGAGGTGACCCTAAAGCCCCCAATGCTCACCCCTGCTGCCACCTACAACTTTTTTAACACCATATATTGACACGAGAACCACGTGGTTTATGGTTTTTGTCAATGAGAATTTGAAAAACAGGAATTTTCTCACATTTATGTATGTTTTTATGGTTTTTGTCAGTGAGAATTTGAAAAACAGGAACTTTCTCACTTGGAAAACCATAGACCACGTGGTGCTGTCACGAGTCAGAACACCTGTGCTGTCGACCTCAATTCACCTATCGTGAATCAATAATTCCCCTTAGAAACAACAAATTAATTTCCCTTTCTTGACAGATCAATCAATCAATGACATCATCTGTCAGACTTTAAAAATTTTCACCTAGAAACATTTCTCCAGGAATAGATCCAAAATCATTAATGTCTTTGCCTCGGGAACAGTTCTACTGGTCGAACTCCAAAGGATATTAATAACCACAGGCCATGGAAACAATTAGGCAAGAAACATCTTAGCGATGAATTGTTTTAGCGCGCGAGAAGGTTTCATATTAATTTGAAATGCGTTAGCACAGGGATGCCAATAACAAAGGAACACGCTGAATTTACGTTTAGGGATTATTTGGGCGAAACCGTTTTAAACAGGTTATGGAACTATTTCGGCGAAACAGATAGAGACATTATAAAAGAAGATTTTGAAGAGATTTTGGAGGAGGTTTTGAGTGTGGTCGTTATAATACACAAGTTTCATTTGAACAGTGTTGTGAGGTCCTCTAACCCAACCCCAAAGGGTTCCAATCCTCCTACCCCAACCCCGAAGGAAGCCCCCGGTCCTCAAAGCCCCCCAAACTCCCAAAGGGCCACCGGCGCCCCCAAAGACCCACCCAGACCCCCAAAGGCCATCCCCAGGCCCCCAGGCTCCCAACTGTCCCCCCCGGACCCCCAAAGACCATCCCTGTGCTCCAAAGGCCCTCCCTGTGCCCCCAAAGGCCCTCCTCCGGTCCCCAAAGGCCCATCGAGCTCCCAAAGAACCAACGGGGTCCCAAAGGCCCTCCACCGGACCCCAACTGCCCCAAAGGCCCTCCCCTGGTCCTCAAAGGTCCCCCGGGCTCCCAAAGGACCAACGGGGTCACAAAGGCCCTCCACCGGTCCCCAAATGTCCCTCAGGCACCCAAAGGCCCTCCCTGTGCCCCAAAGGCCATCCTCCGGTCCCCAAAGGCCCATCGAGCTCCCAAAGGACCAACGGGGTCCCAAAGGCCCTCCTCCGGTCCCCAAATGTCCCCCAGGCACTCAAAGACCATCCCGGCGCCCCAAAGGCCTACCCAGACCCCCAAATGCCCTCCCCAGACCCCCAAAGCCCAGACACCGGTCCCCAAAGGGCCCCCGAGCTCCCAAAGGACCACCGACCCTCAAGGGACCCACAGACCCTCAAAGGCTCTGCCCGTGCACCCGTCTTTCGTTGATGTGTGTTGTCTGAAACCTATGATTTGGGATGTGTAGTTTGCTACTTCAGGCTTTTCTGAGCTAAGGTTTCCTAGTATTTCCTAGGTGAATGTTGTCTGAAACCAATAGTTTGGGATGAGTAGTTTGCTATTTCAGGCTTTTATGAGCTAGGTTTCTTAGCCTTTCGTTGATGTGTGTTGAGTGAAACTTATGATTTGGGATATGTAGTTTGCTATTTTTGACTTTTCTGAGTTGGATTTCTTAGTCTTTCATAGGTGAGTGGTGTCTGAAAACTATGTTTTGTTATGTTTAGTTTTCTATTTAAGAATATTATGAGATTGTTTTCTTAGCATGTAATATGTATGCTTTGTCATAAAATTATGATTTGGGATGTATAGTTTGCTATTTCAGGATTTTCTGAGCTAAGGTTTTCTAGTATTTCCTAGGTGAATGTTGTCTGAAACCAATAGTTTGGGATGAGTAGTTTGCTATTTTTGACTTTTCTGAGCTAGGTTTCTTAGTCTTTCGTTGGTGTGTGTTGACTGAAACCGATGATTTGGGATATGTAGTTTGCTATTTTTGACATTTCTGAGCTGGATTTCTTAGTCTTTCATAGGTGTGTGTTGTATGAAACCTATGATTTGGGATGGGTGGATTGCTACTTTTGACTTTTCTGAGCTGGATTTCTTAGCCTTTCATAGGCGTGTGTTGTCTGAAACCTATAGTTTGGGGTGGACTGGTTTGCTACTTTTGACTTTTCTGAGCTGGATTTCTTAGCCTTTCATAGGTGTTTGTTGTCTGAAACCTATGATTTGGGATATGTAATTTGCTATTTCAGACTTTTCATAACCGGATTTCTTAGTCTTTCGTAGGTGTGTGGTGTCTGAAACCTATGATTTGGGATGTGTGGGTTGCTATTTTTGACTTTTCATGAGCTGGATTTCTTAGTCTTTCGTAGGTGTGTGTTGACTGAAACCTATGATTTGGGAGTGGTGTAATTTGCTATTTTTTGACTTTTCTGAGCTAGATTTCTTAGCCTATCATATGTGTGTCCTTTCAGAAAATTATGATTTGGGAGGTGTAGTTTGCTTTTTGGACTTTTCAGAGCTAGGATTCTTAGTCACTCATAGGTGTTTGTTGTCTGAAACTTCGAGTTTGGGATGAGTAGTTGGCTATTTCAGACTTTTCTGAGCTAAGGTTTCTTAGTATTTCGTAGGTGAATGCTGTCTGAAACTTATGATTTGGGATATGTAAATTACTATTTCGGGCTTTTCTGAGTTAGATTTCTTAGTATTTCGTAGGTGTGTAGCTGTCTGAAACCTATGATTTGGGATGTGTAGTTTGCTATTTTCGACTTTTCTGAGCTAGGTTTCTTAGCCTTTCATAGGTATGTGTTGTCAGAACATTATGATTTGGGATGTGTAGTTTGCTATTTCAGGCTTTTCTGAGCTAAGGTTTTCTAGTATTTCGTAGGTGAATGTTGTCTGAAACCAATAGTTTGGGATGTGTAATTTGCTATTTCCGACTTTTCATAATCGGATTTCTTAGTCTATCGTAGGTGTGTGGTGTCTGAAACCTATGATTTGGGATGTGTGGGTTGCTATTTCAGGCTTTTCTGAGTTGGATTTCTTAGTCTTTCATAGGTGTGTAGTGTCTGAAACCTATGATTTGGGGTGGGTGGATTGCTACTTTTGACTTTTCTGAGCTGGATTTCTTAGCCTTTCATAGGTGTTTGTTGGCTGAAACATATAGTTTGGGATGACTAGTTTGCTATTTTTGACTTTTCTGAGCTAGGTTTCTTAGCCGTTCTTAGGTGAGTGTTGTCTGAAACCTATGATTTGGGATTTGTAATTTGCTATTTCTGACTTTTCATAACCGGATTTCTTAGTCTTTCGTAGGTGTGTGATGTCTGAAACCTATGATTTGGGGGTGTGCGGGTTGCTATTTTTGACTATTCTGAGCAGGATTTCATAGCCATTCGTAGGTGTGTGTTGACTGAAACCTATGATTTGGGATGATTAATTTGCTATTTTTGACTTTTCTAAGCTAGATTTCTTAGCCCTTCATAGGTGTGTCCTTTCAGAAAATTATGATTTGGGAAGCACACAAAAACTTACACATGCACACGAAAACTTACATTTACACAAAAACTTAAATTCACACAAAAACTTACACACACACACACACACACACACACAACTTACACACACAAACACACTAAAACTCACACACACACGCCAAAACTAAAACACACACAAAAACATACACACACACACACACACACACACACAAAAACTTACACATGAACACAAAAAACTCACACACACACACACACAAAAACTTACACACACACACACTCACAACACATACACATACACACACGAAATCTTACACACACACGCCAAATCTTACACACACAAAAACTAACACATGCACACTAAAACTTCACACACACACACACAATAAAAATGACACACACACTCAAAAACTTACACACACACACACACAAACTTACACACACACACACAAAAACTAACACATGCACACCAAAACTTAAAATCACAAAAAAAATAAGATCCACACAAAAAATTACAAACACACACACACACACACACTAAAACTCACACACACACACCCAAAAACTTACACACACACAAAAATTTACACACACACACACACACAAAAAACTTACATGCACACAAAAAATAACACACACACACACACACACAAACACACACACACACACACAAACTTAAACAAACACACAAAAACTTATATCCACACGAAATATCTTAGACACACAAAAACTTACACACACACACAAAAAATTAAAAACACGCACAAAAACTAACACACACACACAAAAACTTACACACACACACACACACGAACAAAAAAAAACACACGCAAAAAAATAAACACAAACACACAATCTAACAACCACACACACAAACACACACACACACAAACAAAAACAAACACAAGCACACTAACACTTACATGCACAAAAAAACTTATAAACACACACACGATCACTTACACACACACTTCAAAACTTTCACACACAAAAGCTTAGACACACAAAAACTTACACACACACACACAAAAACATACACACACTCACAAAAAATTACACACACACACAAAAACTTACACACACACACACCAAAACTAACACACACACGCAAAAACAAACACACACACACACAAATACACACTAACACACACACACACACACAAAAACTTACACATTCACACTAAAACTTACACTCACACAAACAATTATACACACACACACACGAAAACTAACACACACACTTCAAAAATTCCACAAACAAAAGCTTAGACACACAAACACTTACACACACACACACACACAAAAACTTACACCAACACGCAAAAACTTACACACACACACACACACACACACACACACACAAACACAGACAAACACACACACACACACACTCAAACACACACACACAAAAACTTACACACACACACAAAAACACACACACACACTAAAACACACACACACACACAAAAACTTACACAAACACACACACAAACACAGACAAACACACACACACACACAAAAACACAAACAAACACACACACACACACACACACACACAAAAACTTACACACACACACACAAACTTACACACACACACACACACACAAACAAACAAAAACACAAACAAACACAAACAAACAAACAAAAAAAAACAAACATAAAAACACAAAAAAAAAGACAAACACACACACACACATACACACATCATAATCAAAAAAACACTACATATGCTACACGACAAACTTTGACATGCACATAAAAACTTGCACATGCACACAAAAATCTTACACCCTGAATGGTGGAAATTCACTAGCTCAGAATAGGGTCTTAGTCCACCAGCCTGAATGGTTGAAATTCACATTAGACGAGGTCACAGTGTGCACACACACACACGAGAGAGAGACGACTAACACACAGGGACAACACACTAAGAGATGACACACACAGAAAGAAACTGAATTACAATATGAATATGATCAGGAATTGTTTACAAGTCAGGTTGGCCGAGTGGTTAAGGCGCTAGACTCAAGATCTGTCCATACGGGTCGTGGGTTCGAACCCACACCTGGCAATTTTCTTATGTACTTTTTTTCTTTCATCATGTCTTGTGATTTCACTAAATAAATTCTGTAAAAGGATTTATGCAGAACCTAAATTGTTAGGTCTTTAATAGATTAAATAAAAAAAACTAGAAAACTGCAAATGTTCAAATTCTTTCTGAATTTTCTTAAAGAAGAGAAAAAGTTAGCTCAATTCTGAACTTTACCAATGAAACTGAATTACAATATGAATATGATCAGGAATTGTTTACAAGTCAGGTTGGCCGAGTGGTTAAGTGCTAGACTTAGATCTGGTCCCCATATGGGTCATGGGTTGAGTCCACACTTGACAATTTTTCTTATTCTAAATCTTTGGAAACAGCCTATATTTCTGACCGTTTAAGTTTTGATGTTAGTGTTGTCAGTCAAAGCTATGACCTTGAGAAAGAGCTTGAGAAAATTGCCTGATTATCGAAAAATGGGGAAACATCCTCCAAAGTCGACAGGAATGCACCCCTCCAGCGCTTTGTCGAATATGTTGAATAAAATATGCAAAGTCGACATAGCTTTATTTGATTTTTAAGGTTAATTTAGACGAGGTTCTGAATTTTCTTAAAGAAGAGAAAAAAGTTAGCTCAATTCTGAACTTTACCAATGAAACTGAATTACAATATGAATATGATCAAGAATTGTTTACAAGTCAGGTTGGCCGAGTGGTTAAGGCGCTAGACTTAAGATCTGGTCCCATATGGAGTCGTGGGTTCGAGTCCCACACTTGACAATTTTTTCTTATTCTAAATCTATAGAAACAGCCTCTATTTCTGACCGTTTAAGTTTTGATGTTAGTGTTGTCAGTCAAAAGCAATGACCTTGAGAAAAGCGGCACAGTCGGGGTATCCACCCCCAGGATAGGTTAGGTTAGGTTAAGTGGTCTTAACCTAACCCAGGTTAGGTTAGGTTACCTAACTAGGGTTAGCAGGTTAGGTTAGGTTCGGTTAAGTGGCCGGCCACGTAGGCTTCACTTAGGTTAGCTTAGGTTGAGAGACAGGCAAAAACTAGGTTAGCTTAGGTTAGGTGAGCTAGGTTAGATTAAGTTAGGTTAGGTTAGTTAGGTTAGGCTAGGTTAGCCTACGTACGCGCATGTACGTAGGCTAACCTAGCCTAACCTAACTTAACCTAACCTAACTTAATCTAACCTAACTCTCACCTAACCTAAGCTAACCTAAGTTTTTGCCTGTCTCTCACCTAACCTAAGCTAACCTAAGTGAAGCCTACGTGGCCGGCCACTTAACCGAACCTAACCTAACCTGCTAACCCTAGTTAGGTAACCTAACCTAACCTGGGTTAGGTTAAGACCACTTAACCTAACCTAACCTATCCTGGGGGTGGATACCCCGACTGTGTCGCTTTTCTCAAGGTCATTGCTTTTGACTGACAACACTAACATCAAAACTTAAACGGTCAGAAATAGAGGCTGTTTCTATAGATTTAGAATAAGAAAAAATTGTCAAGTGTGGGACTCGAACCCACGACCCCATATGGGGACCAGATCTTAAGTCTAGCGCCTTAACCACTCGGCCAACCTGACTTGTAAACAATTCTTGATCATATTCATATTGTAATTCAGTTTCATTGGTAAAGTTCAGAATTGAGCTAACTTTTTCTCTTCTTTAAGAAAATTCAGAACCTCGTCTAAATTAACCTTAAAAATCAAATAAAGCTATGTCGACTTTGCATATTTTATTCAACATATTCGACAAAGCGCTGGAGGGGTGCATTCCTGTCGACTTTTGGAGGATGTTTCCCCATTTTTCAATAATCAGGCAATTTTCTCAAGCTCTTTTCGCAAGGTCATAGCTTTTGACTGACAACACTAACATCAAAACTTAAACGGTCAGAAATATAGGCTGTTTCCAAAGATTTAGAATAAGAAAAAATTGTCAAGTGTGGGACTCGAACCCACGACCCCATATGGGGACCAGATCCTAAGTCTAGCGCCTTAACCACTCGGCCAACCTGACTTGTAAACAATTCCTGATCATATTCATATTGTAATTCAGTTTCATTGGTAAAGTTCAGAATTGAGCTAACTTTTTTCTCTTCTTTAAGAAAATTCAGAAGAGAATTTGAACATTTGCAGTTTTCTAGTTTTTTTTTTATTTAATCTATTAAAGACCATAAAATTTTATTTTCTTAATAAATCATTTTACATATTTTATTTTTTTAAATCACAAGAAATTATTAAATAAAAAAATTAAATAATAAAAATTTGCCAGGTGTGGGTTTCTAACCCACGACCCCGTATGGGGACCAGATCTTGAGTCTAGCGCCTTAACCACTCGGCCAACCTGACTTGTAAACAATTCCTGATCATATTCATAGTTTCATTCAGTTTCTTTCTGTGTGTGTCGTCTCTTAGTGTGTGTTGTCCCTGTGTGTTAGTCGTCTCTCTCTGTGTGTGTGTGTGCGCACGTAACATCGTCTAATGTGAATTCAACCATTCAGGCTGGTGGCCTCAGACCCCTATTCTGAGCTAGTGAATTTCCACCATTCAGGGTGTAATTTTTTGTGTGCATTTAAGTTTTTTTGTGCATTTTTTTTTTTGTGTTCATGTGTTAGTTTTTTTTTTGTGTGTGTGTGTGTGTGTGTGTGTGTGTGTGTGTGTGTGTGTGTGTCTTTTTTTTTGTTTGTGTGTTTGTTGGTTTTTGTGTGTTTGTGTTTTTGTGTGTTTTTTTTTGTTTGTGTGTGTGTGTGTGTGTGTGTGTGTGTGTGTGTGTGTGTGTGTGTGTGTGTGTGTGTGTGTGTGTTTGTGTGTGTGTGTGTTTGTGTGTTTTTGTTTTTTTTTGTGTTTAAGTTTTTGGGTGTGTGTGTGTGTTTTGGTGTGTGTGTGTGTTTAAGTTTTTGTGTGTGTGTAGTTTTGTGTGTGTGTTTTTGTGTGTGTGTGTGTGTGTGTGTGTATGTTTTTTTGTGTGTGAGTTTTTGTGTGTGTGTGTGTAATTTTTTGCGTGTTGGTGTAAGTTTTTGTGTGTGTGTGTGTGTAAGTTTTTGTGTGTCTAAGATTTTGTGTGTGAAAGTTTTGACGTGTGTGTGTAAGTTTTCGTGTGTGTGTGTGTGTATAAGTTTTTGTGTGAATGTAAGTTTTCGTGTGCATGTGTAAGTTTGTGTGTGTGTGTGTGTGTGTGTGTGTAAGTTTGTGTGTGTGTGTAGTTTTGGCGTGTGTGTGTAAGTTTTCGTGTGTGTGTGTGTAAGTTTGTGTGTGTGTGTAAGTTTTTGTGCGTGTGTGTAAGTTTTGTGTGTGTGTGTGTAAGTTTTTGTGTGTCTAAGCTTTTGTGTGTGAAAGTTTTGACGTGTGTGTGTAAGTTTTCGTGTGTGTGTGTATAAGTTTTTGTGTGCATGTAAGTTTTCGTGTGCATGTGTAAGTTGTGTGTGTGTGTGTGTGTGTGTGTGTGTGTAAGTTTTGTGTGTGTGTGTAAGTTTTGCGTGTGTGTGTTAGTTTTCGTGTGTGTGTGTGTGTAGTTTTTGTGTGTGTGTGTAAGTTTTTGTGCGTGTGTGTAAGTTTTTGTGTGTGTGTGTGTGTTTTGTGTGTCTAAGCTATTGCGTGTGGATATAAGTTTTTGTGTGTTTGTGTAAGTTTGTGTGTGTGTGTGTGTGTGTGTGTGTGTGTGTAAGTTTTTGTGTGTGTAAGTTTTTTGTGTATGTGTGTGTGTTTAATTTTTTGTGTGTGTGTAAGTTTTGCGTGTGTGTGTGTGAGTTTTCGTGTGTGTGTGTGTGCGTGTGTGTAAGTTTTTGTGTGCATGTAAGTTTTTGTGTGCATGTAAGTTTTCGTGTGCATGTGTAAGTTTGTGTGTGTGTGTGTGTAAGTTTGTGTGTGTGTGTGTAAGTTTTGGCGTGTGTGTTTAAGTTTTCGTGTGTGTGTGTGTGTTTGTTTTGGTGTGGATGTGTTTGTGTTTGTGTGTGTAAGTTTTGGCGTGTGTGTGTAAGTTTTCGTGTGTGTATGTGTAAGTTTTGTGTTTGTGTGTGTGTGTAAGTTTTTGTGCGTGTGTGTGTGAGTTTTTTTGTGTTCATGTGTAAGTTTTTGTGTGTGTGTGTGTGTGTGTGTGTGTGTAATTTTTTGTGTGTGTGTAATTTTTTGCGTGTTTGTGTGAGTTTTCGTGTGTGTGTGTGTGTAAGTTTTGTGTGTGTAAGTTTTTGTGTGCATGTAAGTTTTTGTGTGCATGTAAGTTTTCGTGTGCATGTGTAAGTTTTTGTGTGCTTCCCAAATCATAATTTTCTGAAAGGACACACCTATGAAGGGCTAAGAAATCTAGCTTAGAAAAGTCAAAAATAGCAAATTAATCATCCCAAATCATAGGTTTCAGTCAACACACACCTACGAATGGCTATGAAATCCTGCTCAGAAAAGTCAAAAATAGCAACCCACACACCCCCAAATCAGAGGTTTCAGACATCACACACCTACGAAAGACTAAGAAATCCGGTTATGAAAAGTCAGAAATAGCAAATTACATATCCCAAATCATAGGTTTCAGACAACACTCACCTATGAACGGCTAAGAAATCTAGCTCAGAAAAGTCAAAAATAGCAAACTAGTCATCCCAAACTATATGTTTCAGCCAACAAACACCTATGAAAGGCTAAGAAATCCAGCTCAGAAAAGTCAAAAGTAGCAATCCACCCACCCCAAATCATAGGTTTCAGACACTACACACCTATGAAAGACTAAGAAATCCAACTCAGAAAAGCCTGAAATAGCAACCCACACATCCCAAATCATAGGTTTCAGACACCACACACCTACGAAAGACTAAGAAATCCGATTATGAAAAGTCGGAAATAGCAAATTACACATCCCAAACTATTGGTTTCAGACAACATTCACCTACGAAATACTAGAAAACATTAGCTCAGAAAATCCTGAAATAGCAAACTACATATCCCAAATCATAAGTTTCAGACAGCATTCACCTACGAAATACTAAGAAATCTAACTCAGAAAAGCCCGAAATAGTAATTTACATATCCCAAATCATAGGTTTCAGACACCATTCACCTACGAAATACTAAGAAACCTTAGCTCAGAAAAGTCTGCAATAGCCAACTACTCATCCCAAACTCGAAGTTTCAGACAACAAACACCTATGAGTGACTCAGAATCCTAGCTCTGAAAAGTCCAAAAAGCAAACTACACCTCCCAAATCATAATTTTCTGAAAGGACACACCTATGAAAGGCTAAGAAATCTAGCTTAGAAAAGTCAAAAAATATCAACCCACACACTCCCAAATCATAGGTTTCAGACATCACACACCTACGAAAGACTAAGAAATCCAGCTATGAAAAGTCAGAAATAGCAACTCACACATCCCAAATCATAGGTTTCAGACACCACACACCTATGAACGGCTAAGAAATCCTAGCTCAGAAAAGTCAGAAATAGCAAATTACATATCCCAAATCATAGGTTTCAGACAACAAACACCTATGAAAGGCTAAGAAATCCAGCTCAGAAAAGTCAAAAGTAGCAATCCATCCACCCCAAACGATAGGTTTCAGACAACAAACACCTATGAAAGGCTAAGAAATCCAGCTCAGAAAAGTCAAAAGTAGCAATCCACCCACCCCAAATCATAGGTTTCATAGAACACACGCCTATGAAAGACTAAGAAATCCAGCTCAGAAAAGTCAAAAATAGCAAACTACATACCCCAAATCATCGGTTTCAGTCAACACACATCAACGAAAGACTAAGAAACCTAGCTCAGAAAAGTCAAAAATAGCAAACTATTCATCCCAAACTATTGGTTTCAGACAACATTCACCTACGAAATACTAGAAAACCTTAGCTCAGAAAAGCCTGAAATAGCAAACTATACATCCCAAATCATAATTTTCTGACAACGTATATCTATGAAAGGCTATGAAATCCAGCTCAGAAAAGTCGAAAATAGCAAACTACACATCCCAAATCATAGGTTTCAGACACCACACACATATGAAAGACTAAGAAATCCAACTCAGAAAAGTCAAAAATAACAAACTACATATCCCAAATCATAAGTTTCACTCAACACACATCAACGAAAGGCTAAGAAACCTAGCTCATAAAAGCCTGAAATAGCAAACTACTCATCCCAAACTATTGGTTTCAGACAACATTCACCTAGGAAATACTAGGAAACCTTAGCTCAGAAAAGCCTGAAGTAGCAAACTACACATCCCAAATCATAGGTTTCAGACAACACACATCAACGAAAGACGGGTGCACGGGCAGAGCCGTTGAGGGTCTGTGTGTCCCTTGCGGGTCGGGGGTCCTGTGGGAGCTCGGGGGGACCTGTGGGGACCGGTGTAGGGGCGTTGGGGGTCCGGGGGGGGCAGTTGGGGGTCTGGGTAGGCCTTTGGGGCGCCGGGAGGGTCTGTGAGTGCCTGGGGGACATTTGGGGACCGGAGGAGGACCTTTGGGACCCCGTTGGTCCTTGGGGAGCTCGATGGGCCTTTGGGGACCGGAGGATGGCCTTTGGGACACAGGGAGGGCCTTTGGGTGCCTGAGGGACATTTGGGGACCGGTGGAGGGCCTTTGTGACCCCGTTGGTCCTTTGGGAGCCCGGGGGACCTTTGAGGACCAGGGGAGGGCCTTTGGGGCAGTTGGGGGCCGGTGGCGGGCCTTTGGGACCCCGTTGGTTCTTTGGGAGCTCGATGGGCCTTTGGGGACCGGAGGAGGGCCTTTGGGGGCACAGGGAGGGCCTTTGGAGCACAGGGATGGTCTTTGGGGGTCCGGGGGGGACAGTTGGGAGCCTGGGGGCCTGGGGATGGCCTTTGGGGGTCTGGGTGGGTCTTTGGGGGCGCCGGTGGCCCTTTGGGAGTTTGGGGGGCTTTGAGGACCGGGGGCTTCCTTCGGGGTTGGGGTAGGAGGATTGGAACCCTTTGGGGTTGGGTTAGAGGACCTCACAACACTGTTCAAATGAAACTTGTGTATTATAACGACCACACTCAAAACCTCCTCCAAAATCTCTTCAAAATCTTCTTTTATAATGTCTCTATCTGTTTCGCCGAAATAGTTCCATAACCTGTCTAAAACGGTTTCGCCCAAATAATCCCTAAACGTAAATTCAGCGTGTTCCTTTGTTATTGGCATCCCTATGCTAACGCATTTCAAATTAATATGAAACCTTCTCGCGCGCTAAAACAATTCATCGCTAAGATGTTTCTTGCCTAATTGTTTCCATGGCCTTTGGTTATTAATATCCTTTGGAGTTCGACCAGTAGAACTGTTCCCTAGGCACAGACATTAATGATTTTGGATCTATTCCTGGAGAAATGTTTCTAGGTGAAAATTTTTAAAGTCTGACATATGATGTCATTGATTGATTGATCTGTCAAGAAAGGGAAATTAATTTGTTGTTTCTAAGGGGAATTATTGATTTACGATAGGTGAATTGAGGTCGACAGCACAGGTGTTCTGACTCTTGACAGCACCACGTGGTTTATGGTTTTCCAAGTGAGAAAGTTCCTGTTTTTCAAATTCTCACTGACAAAAACCATAAAAACAGACATAAATGTGAGAAAATTCCTGTTTTTCAAATTCTCACTGACAAAAAAAACATAAACCACGTGGTTCTCGTGTCAATATATGGTGTTAAAAAAGTTGTAGGTGGCAGCAGGGGTGAGCATTGGGGGCTTTAGGGTCACCTCTACTGATACTCCCCCACAACCCTCAGGGCAAGGGTTTTAAGTTATGCCCTGGGGGCATATAAGGTTTTTAATGAAGGCGTTGTCGTAGAAACTTCAAAACATGCTCATTCGATTGGAAATTCAAGGGCTAGTACTCTTTTTAATAGTCGAAAGTGATTGGAGTGTAACTAGCCCCCTCCCCACCCCCCCCCCCCCCAGCGCCCATCATTTCCCCAAACACATCCAATCAAAATTTTAAGATAGCAGTTTTGTTCAGCGTAGTTAATTTCAAGATAGAAAATATATTTTTGAGAAGAATACTCCCCCACAACTTTCGGGGCAAGGGTTTTAAGGTATGTCCTGTGGGCATATTAAGTGCTAATAGAAGGCGTTGACGTACAAACTACAAAACAGGCTCATTAGATTAGAAATTCAAGGGCTAGTGCCCTTTTTAATTGTTGAAAGTGATTGGAGTGTAACTAGCCCCCTCCCCCCCCACGCCCATCATTTCCCCAAACACATCCAATCAAAATTTTCAGATAGCAGTTTTGTTCAGCGTAGTTGATTTCAAGATAGAAAGTTTATTTTTGAGGAGGACACTCCCCCACAACCATCAGGGCAAGGGTTTTAAGCTATGCCCTGGGGGCATATAAGGTTTATATAGAAGGCGTTGTCGTAGAAACTTCAAAACAGGCTCATTCGATTGGAAATTAAAGCGCTAGTGTCCTTTTTAATAGTCGAAAGTGATTGGAGTGCATCTAGCTTACCCCCCCTCCCACACGCCCATCATTTCCCCCAACACATCCAATCAAAATTTTGAGATAACCATTTTGTTCAGCGTAGTTGATTTCCAGATAGAAAATACGTTTTTGAGGAGGACACTCCCCCACAGCCCTCAGGGCAAGGGTTTTAAGTTATGCCCTGGGGGCATAGAAGGTTTTTAAAGAAGGTGTTGTTTTAAAAACTTCAAAAAATGTCATTTGATTGGAAATTCAAAGGGCTAATGCCCTTTTTAATAGTCGTAAGTAATTGTAGGGCCACTAGCCCCCCCCCCCCCCACGCCCATCATTCCCCCAAACACATCCAATAAAAATTTTGAGATAGCCATTTTGTTCAGCGTAGTTGATTTCCAGATAGAAAATATATTTTCGAGGAGGACACTTCCCCACAACCATCAGGGCAAGGATTATAAGTTATGCCCTGGAGGCATATAAGGTTTTTATTGAAAATTTGGTCGTAGAAACTTGAAAAAGGGCTCATTCGATTTGAAATTCAAAGGGATAGTGTCCTTTTTAATAGTCGAAATTGATTTGAGGGCAACTGACCCCCCTCTCATGCCCAACTTTTCCCCAAACACATCCAATCAAAATTTTTAGATAACAATTTTATTCATCGCAGTTGAAAGTTTTGGAAATTAGGTCTTTAAGGATGACAACCCATCTCCCGAAAGCCCTCAGGGCAAGGGTTGTAAGTTATGCCCTAGAGCATATAAAGTTTTTACTGAAAGCGTTGTCGTAGAAACTTCAAAAGGGCTCATTCAATTGGAAATTGAAAGGGCTAGTGCCTTTTCTAGTAGTTGAAAGTGATTGGATAGCGACTAAATGCCCCTCTCACGCCCACCATTTTCCAAAACACATCCAATAAAAATTTTGAGATATCCATTTTGTTCAACGTATTTGAATTTTCTGGACATAAGGTCTCTTAGGATGATAACCCCATCAGAGCCGTCAGTTCAAGGGTTGTAAGTTAATCCCTGGGAGCATATAAGGTTTATATAGAAAGTTGTTGTATATATCATATGCAGCACGATCGCACTGCTTAAGTAAAGAACGGGGACACTCGAGAACGAGACAAGAAACGGAGACTAAGTAAAGAGGAGGACACTCCCCCACAACTGTCAGGGCAAGGGTTTAAAGTTATGCCCTGGGGGCATATAAGAACGATGTTGGCACAATGTATTATTTATTAATTTTTTCCTTTAGAGCAGGGCACTTCGCATCGAAGAAGTTGTCGTAGAAACTTCGAAAAGCGCCCATTCAATTTGAAATTGGATTGGCTTGTGCACTTTTTAATAGTCGAAAGTGATTGGAAGGTGAATAAAACCCCTTCCTCGCCCACCATTTCCCGAAACACATTCAATCAAAATTTTGAGATAGCCATTTTGTTCAGCACAGTTGATTTCCAAAAATAAATTATAATTTTGAGGACAGTCCCCCACAGCCCTTAGGGCAAGGGTTGTAAGTTATGTCCTGGGGGCATATAAGGTTTTTATAGAAGGCGTTGTCGTAAAAACTTTAAAAAAAGGCTCATACGATTGGAAATTCAAAGGGCTAGTGCCCTTTTTAATAGTCGAAAGTGATTAGAGGTGCAACTATCCCACCTCCCATTTCCACCTTTTCCCCAAACACATCTAATCAAAACTTTGAGATTGCCATTTTTTTCAACGTAGTTTTATGTTCTTGAAATTTGGTTTTTGAGGATAACAACCCCCCCACAGCCAGCAGGGCAAGGGTTGTAAATTATGCCCAGGGGGCATGTAAGGCTTTTATATAATGTGTTGTCGTACAAACTTCAAAAAGGGCTTATTCGATTGGAAATTGAAATGGCTAGTGCCCGTTTTAATAGTCGAAAGTAATTGAAAAGTACCTAACACCCCTTCCACGCCCACCATTCCCCCAAACACATCCAATAAAGATTTCGAGATAGCCATTTTATTCCTCGTAGTTCAAAGTTCAGGAAATTATACCTTTGAGCAGGACACTCAACCGCACAGTCTTCAGGGCAAGGGTTATAAGTTATGCCCTGAGAGGATATAAGGTTTTTATTGAAATCTTTGTCGTAAAAACTTGAAAGAGGGCTCATTCGAGTGGAACTTCAAAGGGCTAGTCTCCTTTTTAATTGTCAAAAGTGATTTGAAGGCAACTAGCCCTTCTCTCACGCCTATTTTTTCTCCAAATACATCCAATCAATATTTTAGATAGTCATTTTATTATACGTAGTTGAAAGTTTTGGAAATTAGGTCTTTAAGGATGACAACCCCTCCCCCCCACAGCCCTCAGGGCCAAGGTTGTAAGTTAGACCCTGGGGGGTATAAGGTTTTTATTGAAAGTGTAGCAACTTAAAAGGGCTCATTCAATTGGAAATTATAAGGGCTAGTGTCTTTTTTAATAGTTGAAAGGGATTGGAGAGTGACTAACGCCCCTCTCACGCCCACTATTTTCCCAAACACATCCAATGAAAATTATGAGATATCCATTTTGTTCAACGTAGTTGAAAGTTCTTGAAATTAGGTCTTTTAGGATGATAACCCCCTCAGAGTCCTCAGTGCAAGGGTTTTAAGCTATGCCCTGGGGGCATATAAAATTTATGCAGAAAATTGTTATAGAAATTTCAAAAAGGGTTCTTTTGATTGGAAATTGAAATTGTCCCTTTTAATAGTCGAAAGTGAATGGAGAGTAATTATCCCCCTCTTACGCCCACCATTTCCCCAAAAACATTCAATCAAAGTTTAGAAATAGCCATTTTGTTCAACGTAGTCGAAAGTTCTGGAAATCATGTATTTAAGGTTGACAAACCCCCCAGAGCCCCAAGGGCGAAGGTTGTAAGTTCTGCTTTGGGGGCATATAATGTTTTTATAGATAGAATTGCCGTAAAACTTCAAAAGGGGCTCATTCAATTCGAAATTGAGAGGGCTTGTGCCCGTTGTAATAGTCGAAATTTATTGGAGGGTAACTAACCCCCCTCTCACACCCACCATTCCTCCAAACACATCCAATCAAATTTTTCAGATAGCCATTTTATTCAACGTAGTAGAAAGTTCTGGAAATTAGATCTTTAAAAATGACACCCCCCAGCACTCAGGGCAAGGGTTTTAAGCTATGCCCTGGGGACATATAACATTTTTATTGAAAGTTTTCTCGTAGAAACTTCAAAAGGGCTCATTTGATTGGAAATTAAAAGGGCTAGGGCCATTTTTAATATTGAAAATGATTGGAGAGCGACTACCACCCCTCTCACGCCCACCATTTCCCCAAACACAGCTAATCAAAATTTTGAGATAGCCATGTTTTTTAACGTAGTTGAAAGTTCTGGAAATTCGGTCTTAGAGGATGACAGCCACCCTAACAGACCTTAGGGTAAGGGTTGTAATTTATGCCCTGGGGGCATATAAGCTGCTTATAGAAGGCGCTGTCGTTTCCAAAAGGGCTCATTCGATTGGAAATTGAAAGGCCTAGTGCCCTTTTTAATAGTCGAAAGTGATTAGAAGGCTTGACATTGTTATAGTAAAGATCGAAGTGAGTATAATGTATTATTTTTTGTTGTTGCTGTTGTTTAGACCAGGGCAATTCGTATTGAAGGAGTTGTCATGGGAACTTCGAAAAGGGCTCATTCGATTGAAAATAGAAAGGGCTGATGCCCTTTTTAATAGTCGAAAGTGATTTGAGGGAAACTAATCACCCTTCCACTCCAACCCTCCAACGCCCACGCCCTCCCACGACATAGTCTTTTCAGGGGAAAGGCAAATAATACTTTAAATCTATTCGTTTTTTAAGACTTTATAGTTTGGTCTGCTATTTGTATGCTGGAGAAAAATTTTCAGCAATTTTTAACAACATACACCCTTTTAAAAATCTGGGCACAAATAGCTGTGTTTAATTTAGTTTCATACCTCCTCCAGTCCACCTGAAATGGAAAACTTGATACCATTCGCAAAAAAATCTCTTTACTTTCTCTGATAGCTTGGATACACTTGCGCTATTTTGATTTGGTTAAATTTTAAGAGCAGAAGTAGCCCTGGAAGTTTGAACATAAATACCCTCAGTCGTTTTTGGGATACTGCTGAGATACCTTATTGGGAATTAGCATTAACACAGTGCATTTCGATTTAATCTTAAGGCAACATTTAGTTTTTAAACATAATGGGCAACTGGGAGGTTGGGCGTGAGAGGGTGGGAGTGGGAGGGAGATTAGTTGTCCTCCAATCACTTTCAACTATTAAAAAGGGCGTCAGCCCTTTCTGTTTTTAATCGAATGAGCTCCTTTCGAATGGTTATTTAAAAATTTTTATTGTATGTGTTTGGGGAAAAGGTGGGCGTGAGAGGGGGGTTAGTTACCCTCAAATCACTTTCCACTATTAAAAACGGCACTAGCCCTTTGAATTTTCAATCGCATGAGCCCTTTTTAAAGTTTAAATCTTATATGCCCCCAGGGCATAACTTATAACCCTTGCCCTGAAGCCTGTGGGGGGAGTGTCCTTCTCAAAGGTATAATTTACTTAACATTAAACTGCGTGGGATAAAATCACTATATACAAATTTTGATTTGATACGTTTGGCGAAATGGTGGGCGTGGAAGGTTTGTTAGTTGCCTTCCAATCACTTTCGATTATTAAAAAGGGCACTAGCCATTTACAATTCCACTCGAATGAGTCCTTTTTGAAGTTTCTACGACGACGTGTTCTATAAAAACATATACCACCAGGGCATAACTTATAACCCTTGCTCTGAGGGCTGTGGGGGAGTGTCCTCCTCTAAAACATAATTTCGATCTGGAAATCCACAACACTGAACAAAATGGCTATCTAAAAATTTTGATTGGATATGTTTGGGGAAAAGGTGGGTGAAAGAGGGGGGCTAGTTGCCCACAAATCACTTTCGACCATTAAAAAGGGCACTAGATCTTTGAATTTCAAATTGAATTTAGCCCTTTTTTAAGTTTCTATGACAAAGATTTCAATAAAAATGTATATGCCCCAGGGCATAACTTATAGCCCTTGCCACGAAGACTTTGGGGGGAGTGTCCAGCGCAAAGGTATAATTTACTGAACTTTAACTGCGTGGAACAAAATGGCTATCTCAAAATTTTAATTGGATGTGTTTGGGGAAATGGTGGGCGTGGAAGCGGTTTTCCCTGCCTTCTAATCCCTAACGACTATCAAAGACGACGCAAGCCGTTTCAATTTACAGTCGAATGAGCCCTTTTCGAGGTTTCTAAGATTACGCTTTCAATAAAAAACCATTATATGCCACTAGTGCATAACTTAAAACCCTTGTCCTGAGGGCTTTGAGAGGAA
>NC_142802.1:24913432-24950187 GCF_049724085.1 Artemia sp. Qi Xiang Cuo | reverse complement strand
TTTTTGTTCATATTAAATACGGATATTTTGCAGCCAGTCCTGATGGAATAGCCACTTTTTGTCTGGTGATACGGCGGTTTTGGAAGTGAAATGTCCTTTCAGTGCCAAAAATTTAAATATAGAAGAATGGAGGCTATCCCAAAAAAAGATTTGTTCTGAAAACAAAAATAATGGCACATTACAGCTTAAAAGGTCACATAATTATTTCTACCAAATACAAATGCAATTAGAGTGTTGTAACATAGATTCTGGCTATTTTTTATTTTTTTCTGCAAAGGCGATCCGTTTATTGAGAAAATCAATCGTGACAAAGAATTCTGGCAGAAAAATGCTACCAAAATTACAAAAGTTTTATATTGAAGCAATATTGCCAGAAATAGTTGACGCAAGATTACCGAGAAATATGGAATACGAGAGCCGTTTTTATAAAAAGAATTTGAAAAGTATTAACACTCACGACAGACAAATAATTGCTACTATACGAATTCAATTAAAAAAAATAAAATAATAACAACAAAACCAAGTAGATAATTGCGAATACCACACTTACTTTCCTTGACGATAAATAAAAGTTCAAAAAGGGATAAATTGTTCTAATAGACAATAATAATTAATAAAAAATACTGGATATTTCTGTCACATTTACAGTGACAGTCATCAGCAGAAACTCTCACATCTATTAAAAGGATTTATCCCTATTTGAACATTTATCTATGGTTTTTAACTGAAGTTTTTTTCAAGGGAAATTAAGGAGCAACGTTAAAACTTACAACGGACAGAAATTCCGTACACAAAGGGGGTCGCCCCCTCCTCAACACCTCGTTCTTCACCCTAAAGTTTTTTAGCACTTTAAAAAAATATTTTTATTGTTCTAACTAAGTGACCCTTGTGTTTCATGAGTCGTTATTAACTTTAAAACTAAAATTTATAATTAAATGACCCTTGTTTTTCATGAGTCGTTATTAACTTTAGCGTAAAAGGCGAGATGTTAACGAGAGGGAAATCACTTGTAATATACGTAATAATGTATTTTCCTTTTAAGCTTTATTGTTGCTGCTTACTTTTAGTTAAAAAATAATTATTATATAGTATAATTTCTGGTGATTTTTGAAATAGTGCCAAGAATTCTGGCCTCAACTCCACGGAAAAATTCCCCCTCCCACGGATAGATCCTCTAGACAATTTAATCGGGGTGAAAAATTTACCCCGGACAATTGCCCTTAACATCTCCATCCTTAAAATTTACTCGACAAGGGGAAAGTAAGACAATAAAAAGAATTTCGCATAAGAATTTTGGCAAATTTCCCCAGTATATAATTTCCTCAGAAAATTTCACCCCCTCCCCCCTCAGAAAATTCTCTCCTGATGTAAAATTTTCCCTGTGGAAAATCCCCTGAGCAGAAAATTCACCACCCCTCCCTCACCCGAAAAATGTATGCCAACTTCGCAATAAAAAATACTGTACGTAAACAATGGGCAAATTTTATAACTTAAAGATGCATCCCCAGGGGCTATGGGGGCCATATTCTCTCCATGGTTAGGGCATTATATCTCACAATTTTGATCGAACGATTTAGGGGAAAAGGGGTGGTGAATGTCAGGGGGAGGGCTAATTGCGCTCCAATCTTTTTGGTCACTTTAAAAGGGCACTAGAACTTTTAATTTCCATCGGAATAAGTCCTTTTCCAATAATATAGGTCTATTGGTTCGATACAATAACCCCTTGGGAAAACAAACAAAAAAAAACAACAAATAAATACGTGTCCGTGATCTTTCTTCTTGCAAAAAAAAAAAAAATTTCACATTTTTGCAGAAGGGAGCTTCGAACTACTACAACAGGGTTCTCGGATACGCAGAACGTGATAATATGATTTTCATTAAGATTCTCTTGACTTTTCGGGGGTGTTTCTCCCCCTTTTTTATAAATCAGGCAAATTTTCTGAGGCTCGTAGCTTTTGATGGGTAACACTAACTATCAGCATAATAAGCCGATTCTTGTGATATAACTATTGACACAAGAATTCTGATTTTTGGTTTCGGTAAAAATTAAGCAGCATTTGCTCCTTACTTACAGTTCGTCACCACAAACTAGTCGATTCAAGTTAATATAAGACAAAAATCTATGAATAAGCCTTGGAATTTGTACTTAGCATTAGAAGCTTACAAATTATGTCTCTGTAGTTAATTTGTGACAGAATTCATGATGTTTTAACCTTTATTCCATGACATTTCGAGGGAAATTTCAATGTTTCTTTGGATTTCGATTTGATTGTCGATTTACTGAAGCTAAATTTTGTTGGATGGATGCTAGACTGAGCATTAACTTAGTTGCATCTTTCTTCTGCATTTATTTTTTGGGGTCTTTGTCTTTTTTTTTAATACAGACAAATTGTTCAAGTTTGTACACTTCTTTTTATTTGTGCTTTTACGACCTGTGCAAGCTACTTTTTTGCGATCGTAAGAACTTTTGATATTATGGAACAACATTTTAAAATGATTTATTTCGGTTTACGAGTGTTGAACAATTAGCCTATTTTATTTGTGTTAGTTGAATAAAAGCTTAATAAAGGTATGCTTCATGAAAAACTGCTGTAATTTGTATTAGTAAATCTGATTTGCATGTGTAATGTATCGTATGTCATAATTAGGTAAAATCGTTTTATGGCAAAAATTTTTAGTTTTCTCCGTTTTTTTTATAATTTTTTTTTCATAGTGCTACTTTTTTTTAAATTGTATTAGAAGATTTTCGTCAGATTTCTAATGGATAGGTAATCTATTAAAATTGAATTTTTTGTAGGTTGAATGCAAAATTGTGCTCTCAGTTTCGATAATCCAACTTTCTTGTGCATTTTTTCTTTTATTTGCGCGCGCATTTTTTTGTGTTGCAGATCCATTTTCAAGATTCTGCTCTAGGTATTATCTACATTTTTAATAAATATAAGCCCTTTTTCTTAGTTCATATCAGATTTGTTTTCATTCTTTTAGAAACCATATATTTTAAGTGACTTGTTTAAGTTCACGGGGTCGAACTATAAGACTGGTTTTTAAAATGAGTTGTGCTTCTTAATGGGACGCTTCACAAAAAGCTGTAGTAAAGTTTTTCTTAATCAGCCTTATGTGCTGGTACACCCTTCAGAGGAGATAGGCAGACCATACTGTCAATAAGATCTTATTCCTATAAATAAAAACCTGGTGAAAACTATTTTTTCAAAACAAATTTCAAAAAATTACCCTAATCAGAGACAAATTTATACAAATGTATCCGTCCATGGTAAGAGAGGTGGAGCAGCTTCATGCATTCCATCCCTGGACCTTAATCTTTATAGTCTCCTTCCATTGGGATCCTTTATTTTGTCTACTTAACTTTGTACCATCCACCTTGCCCTAGATCTTTTATAGATTATTGTTTAGAGTCTGAAAGTATTCTCTCTTTAACTGACTCCCAATCTGCAATACATTTGCTCTCACGTTTAAACAGAATTGTTGTTGATAAGGGCACACTTCTTGTGTGCGATCACACAAGAAATGTGATTTTTGTATCTTGACCAAGCCCCCTCCCCTCCTTTTTCATAGATTAAAATTTTGTTTAGTGTCATCGGGAAAATCTAAATATTGGTTATTACAAGGTCTAAGAATTTAGGGCACTTGTGCATAATATGGTACCCACAAAAGAAGTGAAGTTTGGTTAATGCTAATAAAAATAATAAGATGAATATATAATAGTTTAGAAACAAATTTGAGCTATATATTTGCTCGTTGGGGGTGGGGAGAGGGGTGGTTGGTAGAACATAGCATATATTAAATACGTAACCTAACCAAGGTACCTCCCCCCCCCCTAAACCCCAAAAAACAACAGTTTAAATATTGTAAACGCAATGGAAACCACTCTTTGCATTCCCTTTCTCTATTGCAAATACCCGTTTGTCGGGTTTCGTGTCTAGTTTCCTTGATACAGTTATAGCGGTGGGTACCAGACAGTGCACAAGTACCAAATTTAGCTACAGAAATAGGGTAGGCCTACCATAGAGGCAGGCAAATGAATAAAAAGGTATTTAATTGCGGTTTGAGGACTTCTTGTATTCGATTTTTGTGTTTTATGTTTCAGCAATGGTAGCATAGGGGCTAGATCAAAATTATATATGGATGCTTTATTACCCTAAATTCTAAACAGAAGAAAATCTCATAATATGGTAATCCGAAAGCCATTTCTAAACGAGTTGACAGGTAAATAAAACTGCACAGATGGATTCAAAGATAACGTAATTGGGAATTAATGTTTATTTATTGCGTAAACTAAAAAAAGTCTCAAATGCTGAAAACGAATGCATTTATACATATGTATGTTATTACTATATACTGGAAATAAATTTATACTTCTTAGCTGTCCTTGTCATTGAAATTATCCTGTCTAGATAATGCTAAAACCGTGGTAGGAGTTTCTTCAAAATAAAAAAAAAATCATCTATTTTGAAGGTCAGTCTGGGCCAAAAGATAAAAGGAAAGCCCCATCTTTATGAATTTTCTAACCCTTTCATGCATAGAACGATGCACGATTTCTAAAGGAGTTCAATTGCTTCTGTCACGAAAGAAGAAAATACAGCCCAGGACTTAGTCAAGCCTCAAAAAGTAATTGTGGTGCTTAGAAGTACCGCCAATTATCAAAATCTGTAAACCGTTTCTTAACGGATTGAAGGCAGGGGCGTAATTTGCTATGGGACAGGAGCGGCAACTGGTCCCTCTACACCCAATTTTGCCCCCCCCCCTAGACCTCAGTTTGCCCGCCCAGCTGAAATTTAGTTTCTGCAAAAAATCTTGTCACTAAGATAAGCCTGCAAAATACAAGTATCCAGAGAAACAGGAAGTTTTCTTTAGTATATTTTTGTCTTTACGGTAATATATGGATCATTCCTCAGTTTTCACTGTCATTTTCATTTGATTTGGGAAAATTGGCTCCAACTTTGCCACCCCAACCCCCCCCCCAGGATTTTTAAAAAATTACGCCACTGATCGAGGGGCAAATAAAATTGATTGCATGACTTCTAAGCAAGACAGTATCTGTTTGGTTTCCTTTTTTGGGGGGGGGGGAGACATCAAAATTTGTTTATATCGTTGAGTTTTTTTGGTTGAGTTTTTACGAGTCTGACAAAAATTCCAGAGGGGTTAAACCACCTCTCAATACGGCCTTGCTTCTGAGAAAATGTTTCAGTTTTTAACGAGTCTGGCAAACCCAATAAAAAATCAAGTTTCGAGTTAGGTTTTTAACGAAAGTTTATTTTAGCTACTCAAGTATTTATTGTGTCAGCTAATTCCCTCCTCAGACGGTTCCCCCTCAGAAAAATTCTCCCCGCGTATAAAATTTTCCCCAATCAAAATGAACCCCATTTCTTAAAATTACCAGTGTATTGAAAATCACCTCTGACTCATTCTTTTTATTTTCCTCCTTCAAGGTACAAGGCCTTTGGCATAGAAACATTTGCTCCAATCTATTCATTTGAAAACTTCAACCAATTCATACTCCCTTCTTACTAGTCAAACCACACATTCTTGATGGCAACTAGTCATCTGTAAGAGTTTTCTAAATGTTAGATTCTTAGAAAATCCCATAATCAGATTCAGTGCATCAGAGAATCCAGCCGTAGAGGTTTCAAGTGCCCATCTGAAAAAATGTGGAATTCTGTATCTTTTGCTAGAAGAAAGATCAAGGATGTGTTTTTATTTGTTTTTTGTTTGTTAATTTTTCCCAGGGGATTGTACGGAATCAATAGTCTTAGAATATCAGAAGACGGCTCATTCGAACGGAAATTAAACGTTCTAGCGCCTTTTTTAAGTGACCAAAAAGAATTGAATTGAACTAGCCCCCCTCCCACTTCACTTTTTTCGCAAAGTCGTCCGATCAAAATTTGGCGATAATCATTTTGTTCAGCATAGTTGAAAGGTCCAGTAACTATATCTTTGAGGACAACATGCCTCACAGCCCCTGGGAAAAGGTCTATAAGTCATGAAGTTTGCCCATTGTTAACGTATAGTATTTGTTTCTGGGAAGTATACAGATATTTTTCGGCGGGGGGGAGAATCCATTGCTGGGGTATTTTCCACGAGAAGAATTTTCCATGGGGAGGGAAGATTGTGGGGGGTGGACGTTCCAGAGGAAATTTTACACTGGGGGAATAGTAGTAAGTATCTATTGAATTCTGATACTTTATGTTCCCTGGCAGCTTTCCAAGACAGATTACCAGACTAGTTATTTGGCTCAACCATACATGCAAATGGTACAAGATAATAGTGTATACAATATGAACGATACATTGGAATTGCGCAAGAAAAACCCATGGTTGTGTCATTAAACTTAAGCGTGAATATTTTAAAAGTTGGCATACTATAATGCATGTTATGAAACTAAAGACAAGGTTTTTTAGACTTGGCACGGTATAATGTGGTCATACATGTTTTGAGAGTAGGGTCGTAATAATATAATGTTGTCAAACAGGTTTTTTTCTGTTTTTGTTGTCAATTGCACAATGAATGTACGTCATGAATTCAAGTGTACATTCTTAAAAAAAAAACTGGTATGATATAAAGTGGTCAGCCATGTTTTGGGAGCACGCACGAAATTATGTAACTCAACATCCGTTTTTTATTCTGCCTTGGAAACAGTTTGATGTGTTCGGGGAAATTACGTTCCTTGGCGTTTGATTGACATTTGGAAAAAAGGGGTAATTAGTGATAGGATAATTTTTTAACATGAAATCTCTGAATAAAATATTTTTGGAGCATGTAGTTGACGATGGAGAAAAAGGGTTAAGGTGATTAGCAATTACGAGCGGGGATTCCCACCTGTTCCTAAACATTGCAAAAAAGATAGTAGTATGATTTGCGAATTTGATCCTATTAAGGTGGAGAAAAAAAGAAAAGGGTTTACCATTTGCAAATACTTCAATGTGTTGTCAATTTAAAATAGTTTAGAAATAAAAAAAAATTTAACAAGAAATGGCTGAAAAGCGTTTTGGAGGAGATGGGGTGATTGTGTACTGTAAAATACACATGTGATGTTTGAACAGTGTTGTCAATTTAAAATAGTTTAACGTTCCTTTCGTTCCCCCATTTCTGAGAGCAGGGGGGGTCAATATTGGAGGGAAAACCAAAATACTCAGAATCGAACATAAATGGGATCTGCCTCAAGGGGAAGGCTCAGAGGCCCTTCATTCCCCCATTTCTGAGGGCAGGGGAGGGGGGGAGTCAATTTTGGAGGTAAAACCAAAAATACTCAGAACCGAAAATAAACGGGATCTGCCTCAAGGGGAAGGCTCAGAGGCCCTTCGTCCCCCCATTTCTGAGGGCGGGGGAGGGAGGGGGTCAATTTTGGAGAGAAAACCAAAAATACTCAGAATCGAAAATAAACGGGATCTGCCTCAAGGGCAAGGCACAGAGGCCCCGCCTTCCACCTTTTCTGAGGGCAGGGGAGGGGGCGACAATTTTGGAGGGAAAATCAAAAATGCTCAGAATCGAAAATAAATGGGATCTGCCTCAAGGGGAAGTATCAGAGGCCCTTCGTTCCCCCATTTCTGAGGGCAGGGGAGGGGGGGGGGGTCAATTTTGGAGGGAAAATAAAAAATACTCAGAATCTAAAATAAAGAGGATCTGCCTCAAGGGCAAGGCTCAGAGGCCCTTCCTTACACCATTTTTGAGGGCAGAGGGGGGTCAATCGTACAAGCAAAACACAACCGACTCCCACTCGAAAATTCTCGGAATGGTCCTAAAGTGGACGTCACAGTAACCTTTCGGCCCCTAATTTATTACGTACGGTAAGGGGGGGGAAATTTTCGGAGGCGCAACAAAAATGCTAAGACTCGAATATAAATAGACTATGCCTCACGGGACCAGTTCCGCGGCCCGTCCTTCCCCCATTTCTGAGAGCAGTGGGGGGGGTCAATTTTGGAGGGAAAATCAAAAATACTCAGAATCGAAAATAAATGGGATCTGCCTCAAGGGCAAGGCTCAGAGGCCCTTCGTTCCCCCATTTCTGAGGGCAGGGGAGGGAGGCCAATTTTGGAGGGAAAACCAAAAATACGCAGAATCGAAAATAAATGGGATCTGCCTCAAGGGGAAGGCTCAGAGGCCCTTCGTTCCCCCATTTCTGAGGGCAGGGGGAGGGGGGTCAATTTGGGAGGGAAAAACAAAAATACTCAGAATCGAAAATAAACGGGATCTGTCTCAAGGGGGAGGCTCAAAGGCCCTTCGTTACCCCATTTCTGAGAGCAGGGGATGGGGGGGGTCAATTTTGAAGGGAAAACCAAAAATACTCAGAATCGGAAATAACTGGGATCTGCCTCAAGGGGAAGGCTCAGAGGCCCTTCGTTCCCCCATTTCTGAGGGCCGGGGGGGGGGGGTCAATTTTGGAGAGAAAACCAAAAATACTCAGAATCCAAAATAAACGGGATCTGCCTCAAGGGCAAGGCTCAGAGGCCCCTCCTCCCTATATTTCTGAGGGCAGGGGAGGGGGGTCAATTTTGGAAGGAAAATCAAAAATGCTCAGAATCGAAAATAAATGGGATCTGCCTCAAGGGGAAGGCTCAAAGGCCCTTCGTTTCCCCATTTCTGAGGGCATGGTAGGGGGGGGTCAATTTTGGAGGGAAAATCAAAAATGCTCAGAAGCGAAAATAAATGGGATCTGCCTCAAGGGGAAGGCTCAGAGGCCCTTCGTTCCCCCATTTCTGAGGGCAGGGGGGGTCAATTTTGGAGGGAAAATCAAAAATGCTCAGAATCTAAAATAAACGGGATCTGCCTCAAGGGGAAGGCTCAGCGGCCCTTCGTTCCCCCATTTCTGAGGGCAGGGGGGAGTCAATTTTGGAGGGAAAATCAAAAATACTCAGAATCAAAATGAAATGGGATCTGCCTCAAGGGCAAGGCTCAGAGGTCCTTCGTTCCTCCATTTCTGAGGGCGGGGGAGGGGGGGGGTCAATTTTGGAGGGAAAACCAAAAATACTCAGAATCGAAAATAAATGGGATCGGCCTCAAGGGGAAGGCTCAGAGGCCCTTTGTTCCCCCATTTCTGAGGGCAGGGGAGGGGGGTCAATTTTGGAGGGAAAACCAAAAATACTCAGAATCGAAAATAAATGGAATCTGCCTCAAGGGGGAGGCTCAAAGGCCCTTCGTTACCCCATTTCTGAGAGCAGGGGAGGGGGGGGGTCAATTTGGGCTGCAAAACCAAAAAGACTCAGACGCGAATCAAGAGGGGATCTGGCACAAGGGCAAGGCTAAGAGATCGCTCCTCCCACCTTTTCTGAGGGCAGGGGAGGGGGGGGTCAATTTTGGAGGGAAAACCCAAAATACTCATAATCGAAAATAAACGGGATCTGCCTCAAGGGCAAGGCTCAGCGGCCCCTCCTCCCTATATTTCGGAGGGCTGGGGTGGGGGGGTCAATTTTGGAGGGAAAACCAAAAATACTCAGAATCAAAAATAAACGGAATCTGCCTCAAGGAGAGGCTCAAAGGCCCTTCGTTACCCCATTTCTGAGAGCAGGGGAGGGGGGGGTCAATTTTGGAGGGAAAACCAAAAATACTCAGAATCGAAAATAACTGGAATCTGCCTCAAGGGGAAGGCTCAGAGGCCCTTCGTTCCCCAACTTCTGAGGGAAGGGGAGGGGGGGTCAATTTTGGAGGGGAAACAAAAATGCTCAGAATCGAAGATAATTTCCATTCGTCTTAGTTTTTTTTAATGATGCTACTTATTTCTATTTCATAAATCTTATTTTTTAATTAAATTAGGAATGAAAAGTCAAATTCTAACATGAGGAACAAGGTATTTCGGAGGGGGTCGCTCAACTCATATACGGGATAATTTTCAATCGTCTTAGGTTTTAACGATGCTCCTTATTTCTAGTTTAAAATGCTTATTTTTCAATTTAATTGGGAATGAAAAGTCAAAGTGCCAGAATGGTTGAAATCCACTAGCTCAGAAGTGCGGTCTCAGTCCACCAGTCAGAATGGCTGAAATCCACTAGCTCAGAAGTGGGGTCTTAGTCCACCAGCCTGAATGGTGGAAATCTACTAGCTCAGTATTGGGGTCTTAGTCCACCAACCTGAATGGTGGAAATCCACTAGCTCAGTATTGGGGTCTCAGTCCACCAGCCTGAATGGTGGAAATTCACTAGCTCAGAATTTGGGTCTTAGTCGACCAGCCTGAATGGTGGAAATTCACTAGCTCAGAATTGGGGTCTTAGTCAGTGTTCAGTCAGTGACTCAGTCAGTGTCCGACTATCTGGGCTTTATTTGTCAAGGCCTGAATGCTAAGCGATGGACATGAGCTCGATTGGGACCCCATTGTGAAAATGGAAAACAAAAAAACAAAAATATATTGTTGGTATGTGTGTAGAGCATGGCATGGTTACCGCTAGGGCAACATTCTGACCGTTGACGGTTTTAGGTATCCGTGAATAAGTTCTAAGGCGAGAGTGGAAGTTGGGACAAATTTTCGGAGGTGCCCACCTCACCTGCCCAGAGTCTCAGGCAAGTGACCCTAAATTTGAAAAAGTGGAAATTGGCTCATATTTTCTAAACTGAGCTGAGAAAATGAATAGATACTATTGGGAAAGTGATTGGAGACGCTGGGCATCCGTGAATAAGTTCTAAGGCGAGAATGAAAGTTGGGACAAATTTTTGGAGGTGCCCACCTCACCTGCCAAGAGTCTCAGGCAAGTGACCCTAAATTTGAAAAAGTGGAAATTGGCTCATATTTTCTAAACTGAGCTGAGACAATGAATAGATACTATTGGGAAAGTGATTGGAGACGCTGAGCATCCATGAACAAGTGCTAAATTGAGAGAGGAATTTGGGACAATATTTGGGGGCGCCCACCCACCCAGAGTCTCCGGCAAGTGACCCAAAATTTAAAAAACACACAGAGACGACAGACACAAAGAGACGAGTCACACACAGAGAGGACAAACACACTGAAACGACACATAGAGACGACACATGCACAGAGAAGATACACACACTCAGAGTCAACACACACAGAGAGACAAGACACACACAGAAATGACAAACACACATAGAGACGACACGCACAAAGAGACGTCACACACGCACACAGATACGAAACACACATAGAGACGACACACACATAGAGACAACACAGACACACACAGAGACAACATCCACACAGAGACAACATCCATTCACACACAGAGACGACACACTCAAAGTGACGAATTACACATAGAGACAACACACACACAGAGACTACAAACACACAGAGACGACACACATAGAGAGACGACACACACACAGAGACGACACACTCAAAGTGACGACTTGCACTTAGAGACGACACACACACAGAGACGACAAACACACAGAGACGACACACATAGAGAGATGACACCTACACAGAGACGACAAACACACAGAGACAACACACACAAAGAGACGAAAACACATAGAGAGACAACACGCACACAGATACGACAAACACACAGAGACAACACACACACAGATACGACACATGGACAGAGACGACACAAACACTCAGAGTCCACTCACACACAGAGAGGACAAACACACAGAGACGACAGACACAAAGAGACGAATCACACACAGAGAGGACAAACACACAGAAACGACACATAGAGACGACACATGCAGAGAGACGATATACACACACAGAGTCAACACACACAGAAAGACGAGACACACACACAGAAATGACAAACACACATAGAGACGACACACACAAACAGACGTCACACACACACAGATACGAAGCACCCACAGAGACGACACATGCACAGAGACGACATACACACACAGAGTCCACTCACACACAGAGAGGACAAACACACAGAGACGACCGACACAAAGAGACAAATCACAGACAGAGAGGACAAACACACAGAAACGACACTTAGAGACGAAACATGCACAGAGACGATACACACACACACACAGAGTCAAAACACACACATAGACTAGAGACAAACACAGAAATGACAAACACACATAGAGATGACACACACAAACAGACGTCACACACACAAAGATACGAAACACAAAGAGAGACGACACACACATAGAGACAACACACACACAGAGACAACATCCACACAGAGACGACACACACACACAAAGATGACACACACGCAGAGACGACACACTCAAAGTGACGACTTACACATAGAGACGACACACACACAGAGACGACAGACACAAAGAGACGAATCACACACAGAGAGGACAAACATACAGAAACGACACATAGAGACGACACATGCACAGAGACGATACACACACACAGAGTCAACACACACAGAGAGACGAGACACACACACAGAAATGACACATAGAGACGACACACACAAAGATGCTCCTTATTTCTAGTCCAAAATGCTTATTTTTCAATTTAATTGGGAATGAAAAGTCAAAGTGCCAGAATGGTTGAAATCCACTAGCTCAGAAGTGGGGTCTCAGTCCACAAGCCAGAATAGTTGAAATCCACTAGCTCAGAAGTGGGGTCTTAGTCAACCAGCCTGAATTGATGAACTCCACTAGCTCCTAAGTTGGCGAAACTACGAACTTCATGAAGTTATAATATCCTCTATATCAGAAGTTTTGTCTTTTTACCCCTTAAATTCTTTTCGTAATCTAATCTATCATACGTGTTTTACATTAAAAAAATAATGTCGTGGGGTCCGTATATCTATAAAACGTTTTTTCCCAGTCGATACTCAGGAATAGTGGAAATTCACTAGCTCAGAAGTGGGGTCTTAGTCAGTGTTCAGATTGGAACGTTGGGGTCCGACTATCTGGGCTTTATTTGTCAACGCCTGAATGCTAAGCGATGGACATGAGCTCGATTGGGACCCCATTGTGAAAATGGAAAACAAAAAAACAAAAATATATTGTTGGTATGTGTATAGAGCATGGCATGGTTACCGCTAGGGCAACAGTCTAACCGTTGACGGTTTTAGGTATCCGTGAATAAGTTCTAAGGCGAGAGTGGAAGTTGGGACAAATTTGTGGAGGTGCCCACCTCACCTGCCCAGAGTCTCAAGCAAGTGACCCTAAATTTACAAAAGTGGAAATTGGCTCAGATTTTCTAAACTGAGCTGAGACAATGAATAGATACTATTGGGAAAGTGATTGGAGACACTGGGCATCCGTGAATAAGTTCTAAGGCGAGAGTGGAAGTTGGGACAAATTTTTGGAGGTGCCCACCTCACCTGCCGAGAGTCTCACGCAAGTGACCCTAAATTTGAAAAAGTGGAAATTGGCTCAGATTTTCTAAACTGAGCTGAGACAATGAATAGATACTATTGGGAAAGTGATTGGAGACGCTGGGCATCCGTGAACAAGTGCTAAATTGAGAGAGGAATTTGGGACAATATTTGGGGGCACCCACCCGCCCAGAGTCTCCGGCAAGTGACCCAAAAATTTAAAAAACACACATAGAGAGACAACACGCACACAGAGACGACAAACACACAGAGACAACACACACACAGAGACGACACATGCACAGAGACGACACACACACTCAGAGTCCACTCACACACAGAGAGGACAAACACACAGAGACGACAGACACAAAGAGACGAATCACACACAGAGAGGACAAACACACTGAAACAACACATAGAGACGACACATGCACAGAGACGACACACACACAGAGACGAACAAACATACAGAGAAGACACAAAAACAGAGACGACACACTCACAGAGATGACACACACATTGAGACGACAAACGCACAGACACGACACACAAACAGAGTCATAGTGAGAGAGATATCCAAAAAGTTTGGTTTATCTAGGTTCACTTAGAGTGGCGCGCCATTCTAAGTGAACCTAGTGAACCTTTGAACCTTTTCTGTGTGTTTGTCCTCTCTTTGTGTGATTCGTCTCTTTCTGTCTGTCGTCTCTGTGTGTTTGTCATCTCTGTGTGTGTGTGGACTCTTTGTGTGTGTCGTCTCTATGCATGTGTCTTCTCTGTGAGTGTCTCGTATCTGTGTGTGTGTTGTATTTGTGTGAGTGTCGTCTCTCTATGTGTTTTCATTGCTTTGTGTGTGTTGTCTCTGTGTGTGTTTGTCGTCTGTGCGGGTGTCTCCTCTGTGTTTTCGTGTCGTTTCTAACTATAAGTAGTATCTTTGTGATTGTTGTATCTGTGTGTGTCTACTCTCTCTCTGTATCGTCTCTGTGTGTGTGTCTCAACTGTGTGTGTGTCTTCTATCGGTGTCTTTATTCAATTTGAGTGTGTCGTCTGGGTGTGTGTCTGGATGTTGTCTCTGTGTGGATGTTGTCTCTGTGTTTGTTTGTTGTCTCTTTGTGTGTGTCGTCTCTATGTATATTTCGTATCTGTGTGCGTGTGTGACGTCTCTTTGTGCGTGTCGTCTCTATGTGTGTTTGTCATTTCTGTGTGTGTCTTGTCTCTCTGTGTGTGTTGACTTTGTGTGTGTGTATCGTCTCTGTGCATGTGTCGTCTCTATGTGTCATTTCTGTGTGTTTGTGCTCTCTGTCTGTGATTCTTCTCTTTGTGCATGTCATTTCTGTGTGTTTTTTAAATTTTGGGGTTACCTGTCGGAGACTCTGGCTAGGTGGGTACCCTCAAATATTTTCCAAAATTCATCTCTCAATTTAGCACTTGTTCACGGATGCCCAGCGTCTCCAATCACTTTCCCAATAGTATCTATTCATTGTCTCAGCTCAGTTTAGAAAATCTGAGCCAATTTCCACTTTTTCAAACTTAGGGTCACTTGCCTGAGACTCTGGGCAGGTGAGGTGGGCACCTCCAAAAATTTGTCCCAACTTCCACTCTCGCCTTAAAACTTATTCACGGATGCCCAGCGTCTCCAATCACTTTCCCAATAGTATCTATTCATTTTCTCAGCTCAGTTTAGAAAATCTGAGCCAATTTCCACTTTTTCAAATTTAGGGTCACTTGCCTGAGACTCCGGGCAGGTGAGGTGGGCACCTCCAAAAATTTGTCCCAACTTCCACTCTCGCCTTAGAACTTATTCACGGATACCTAAAACCGTCAACGGTTAGACTGTTGCCCTAGCGGTAACCATGCCATGCTCTACACACATATCAACAATATATTTTTGTTTTTGTTTTTTTGTTTTCCATTTTCACAATGGGGTCCCAATCGAGCTCATGTCTATTGCTTAGCATTCAGGCCTTGACAAATAAAGCCCAGATAGTTGGATCCCAACGTTCCAATCTGAACACTGAATAAAACCCCAATTCTGAGCGAGGGGAGGACAATCAGTTAGGATTTTGGTCTAAGACCACTAGTCGGAGAGATTGGAGGTCCTCAATGCGGTCAGTAGGACTAAGTTAAAACGATGTAACTCTGTCTTGTAAACTTTAAAACCCGGTCGACTGAGACCTCACGAAGGTGATCTAGGCTTTCAACCATTTTGACTGCTCGACTAAGACCCCAATACTGAGCTAGTAGATTTCGACCATTCAGGCTGGTGGACTAAGACCCCAATTCTGAGCTAGTGAATTTTCACCATTTAGGCTGGTCGACTGGGACCCCAATTCTGTGCTAGTGGATTTCAACCATTCAGGCTGGTGGACTAAGACCCCACTTCTGAGCTAGTGGACTTCAGCCATTCTGACTGGTGGACTGAGACCGTACTTGTGAGCTAGTGGATTTCAACCATTCTGGCACTTTGACTTTTCATTCCCAATTAAATTGAAAAATAAGCATTTTGAACTAGAAATAAGGAGTATCGTTAAAAACTAAGACGAATGGAAATTATCCAGTATATAAGGTGAGCTACCCCCTCCGAAATATATTGTTCTTTATGTTAGACTTTGACTTTTCATTAACAATTATATCGAAAATTAAGCATTTTGAACTAGAAACAAGGAGCATCATTAAAAACTAACACGAGTGGAAACTATCCAATATATGTGTTGGGCTACGCTCTCCGAAATACCTTGTTCTTTATGTTAGAATTTGACTTGACATTCCCAATTAAATTAACAAATAAGCATTTTCAACTAGAAATAAGGAGCATCGTTAAAAAAACTAAGACGAATGGAAATTATCTTCGATTCTGAGTATTTTTGGTTTTCCCTCCAAAATTGACCCCCCCCCTACCCTGCCCTCAGAAATGGGGGAACGAAGGGCCTCTGAGCCTTCCCCTTGAGGCAGATCCCATTTTTTTATTCTGTGTATTTTTGGTTTTCCCTCCAAACTTGACCCCCCCCTCCCCTGCCCTCAGAAATGGAGGAACGAAGGACCTCTGAGCCTTGCCCTTGAGGCAGATCCCATTTATTTTCGATTCTGAGTATTTTTGATTTTCCCTCCAAAATTGACCCACCCCCCTGCTCTGAGAAATGGGGGAACGAAGGGCCTCTGAGCCTTGCCCTTGAGGCAGATCCCGTTTATTTTTGATTCTGAGCATTTTTGATTTTCCCTCCAAAATTTACCCCCTCCTCCCCTGCCCTCAGAAATGGGGGAAGGAGGGGCCTCTGAGCCTTGCCCTTGAGGCAGATCCCTTTTATTTTCGATTCTGAATATTTTTGGTTTTCCCTCCAAAATTGACCCCCCCCCAGCCCGCAGAAATGGGGGACCGAAGGGCCTCTGAGCTTTCCCCTTGAGGCAGATCCCATTTATTTTTGATTCTAAGCATTTTCGATTTTCCCTCCAAAATTGACCCCCCTCCCTCCCCTGCCCTCAGAAATGGAGGAAGGACGGGCCTCTGAGCCTTGCCCGTGAGGCAGATCCCGTTTATTTTCGATTCTGAGTATTTTTGGGTTTCTCTCCAAAATTAACCCCCCTCCCCCTGCCCTCAGAAATGGGGGAACGAAGGGCCTCTGAGCCTTCCCCTTGAGACAGATCCCATTTATTTTCGATTCTGAGTATTTTTGGTTTTCCCTCCAAAATTGACCCCCCCTCCCCTGCCCTCAGAAATGGGGGAATGACGGGCCTCTGAGCCTTCCCCGTGAGGCAGATCCCATTTATTTTCAATTCTGGGTATTTTTGGTTTTCCCTCCAAAATTGACCCCCCTGCTCTCAGAAATGGGGGAACGAAGGGAACGTTAAACTATTTTAAATTGACAACACTGTTCAAACATCACATGTGTATTTTACAGTACACAATCACCCCATCTCCCCCAAAACACTTTTCAGCCATTTCTTGTGAAATTTTTTTTTATTTCTAAACTATTTTAAATTGACAACACATTGAAGTATTTGCAAATGCTAAACCCTTTTCTTTTTTTCTCCACCTTAATAGGATCAAATTCGCAAATCATACTACTATCTTTTTTGCAATGTTTAGGAACAGGTGGGGAATCCCCGCTCGTAATTCCTAATCACCTTAACCCTTTTTCCCCATCGTCAAGTACATGCTCCAAAAATATTTTATTCAGAGATTTCATGTTAAAAAATTATCCTATCACTAATTACCCCTTTTTTCCAAATGTCAATCAAACGCCAAGGAACGTAATTTCCCCGAACACATCAAACTGTTTCCAAGGCAGAATAAAAAACGGATGTTGAGTTACATAATTTCGTGCATGCTCCCAAAGCATGTTTGACTACTTTATATCATACCAGTTTTTTTAAGAATGTGCACGTGAAATCATGAAGTACATTCATTGTGCAATTGACAACAGAAACCGAAAAAAAACTGTTTGACAACATTATATTATTACGACCATACTCTCAAAACATGCATGACCACATTATACAATGCCAAGTTTAAAAAACCTTGTCTTTAGTTTCATAACATGCATTATAGTGTGCCAACTTTTAAAATATTCACGCGTGAGTTTAATGACACAACCATGGGTTTTTCTTGCGCAATTCCAATGTATCGTTCATATTGTATACACTATTATCTTGTACCATTTGCACGTATGGTTGAGCCAAATAACTAGTCTGGTAATCTGTCTTGGAAAGCTGCCAGGGAACATAAAGGATCAGAATTCAATAGATACTTACTACTGGGAATTCGCCAGAATTCCTATACGAAATTCTTCTCATTCGTCTTACTTTCTCTTTGCCCAATCAATTTTAAATGTTAAGATACTTAGGGGAATTGTCCGAGGCAAATTTTTCCGGGTTGGAATTGCAAAGAGGATCTTTCTTTAGGGGGAGATTTTCCACTGGAGAAATTTTCCATGGGGCAGTCTTCCACGGGATCAATTCGTCAGTTGATTTTTTCCTGGGAGTAACTTTCTGGTAGGCGGGTGGGGGATTTGCTGGAAATAATTTCCATGGAGGGGGATTTTCGGCATGATTTGAAAAACAATCAGAAATTAAAGTCTTTTTTCAAATGAAAGTGCGTTAAGAAAAATTTTAAGCCGGATTTTTCCGAAAAAAATGTTACAAAGGAACTTTCAGCGAGAATTGAATTACCTGAGGAATATGCCTGTCGGGGGGAGGGGGCATTTTATGCGATAAGGACTTTCTATGGAGGGATTTTTGTGAAAAGAAAGGAAGTTTCCATGGAGGGGGTGGACTTCCCGACATTATTTAAAAAATGATCAGAAATTAAATTATAAAAACAAGATTTGTTTTCAATTGAAAGTAAGGAGCAAAATCAAAACTTAAAACGAACAGAAATTACTATGTAAATGGGGTGGCTTGCCCACTTCTCAGTACCTCAGTTTTTACGGTTAATTTTGACTTTTTGTCTCAATTCTTTAATAACAAGTCCCGAAACACAATGGCCTTTTAATTAGAACAATAATAACTTTTTTTATACTAAAAAACTTTAGCGTGAAAAGCGAAGTTTTGAGGAGGGGGGAACTCTCCTCGTGTACGTAATAATTTCTATTTGTTTTAATTTTTGACGTTGCTCTTTATTTCTAGTTCAAGGAAACGTGAAAAAAAATTATTCAAGAAAAAAAAGTTGCTCTTGCGGGGGTACAAAGCGATGTTAGAACTTCAAACGAACAAAAAAGTTGCTTTGTAGATTGCAAAAAATATATCGACAAAAATAAATAAAATAAAGTGACATTTTAATATTTTTTAAAATCCATAGAATTCTATAAGCTAACTAATGCTTCACTGTCAGCCAAGCTTGCTTGAGTGTTTTGTAGAGATATATAGTTATATACTAAAAGTTATTGAAATCATGGCCTTATAATAAAAAATTTCCATTAGGCTACTTACGGAATTTTGGCTCCCAACAGAGCATCCCTTTTTGGAATATGTTTTGTGTTTTCAGTAAAGCGCTAGTTTCCAGAATTCTACAGATATTGAAAAATATCACGAGTCAGTTTATTTGAGATAGTTTTGTAGATGCGTAACCTACAAAGCAACTATTTTTATTCTTTTTAAGTAAGTTTCAACTTCGCTCTTTATTTCCCGTAAGAGAAAATTCATCTTTCAATAAAGTTTTTCCATCATGTCGTTCCGTGGAGGAACAGGAAGCCATAGTGCTCAAATAGTCATGGGCAGGAATTTATCTAAAGAGAAAATTTTTATGTTAAGCTTATAGGGGCAAAGGGATAATCTTGAGATTCCTTGAGGGACGAAAATACCTCCCTCTTTCGTAAGTAAATACCTGGTCTGTAACTTACTTTCAGAACTTCATAAGAATCAATACTGGCAAGCAATTTTTTTTAATTTAATATAAACTTAATCTGTCTACATTTACTAACCCATCCCCCTTCTCTGTAAAATTCTTGATTTTTGATCCATTTCTAAGAAATATTGAATGGCGCATCTGTATACCCCCCCCCCTTTCTTTGATATCCTGCGAAAGGCTGATAAGTATTGATACAGTAACTCATAATCATAGGCAGCGCTTGCGCTGCCTAAGTAAAGAACGATGTTTGCACAATGTATTATTTTTTTCCAGGGCACTTCGTATCGAAGGAGATGTCGTAGAAACTACGAAAGGGCTCATTCAATTGGAAATTGGATTGACCCTTTTTAATGGTAAGTGATTGGAGGGCAGCTGGCCCCCCCTCCCCCCTCACGCCCACCTTTTACCCAAACACATCCCATCAAAAATTTAAGATAGCCATTTTGTTCAACGAAGTTGAAAGATCTGGAAATTAGGTCTTTGAGGATGACAGGGGCCCCCACAGTACTCAGGGCAAGGGTTTTAAGTTATGCCCTGTGGGCATATAAGGTTTTTATAGGACGCGTTGTCGTAGAAACTTCAAAAAGGGCTAATTCGATTGGAAATTGATATGGCTAGTGCCCTGTTTAATAGTCGAAAGTGATTGGGAGGTAATTAACACCCCTTCCACGCCCACCATTTTCCCAAACTCATCCAATCAAAATTTTGAGATAGGCTTTTTGTTCCGCGAAGTTTAAAGCTCATAAAATTATACCTTTGAGCGGGTCACTCCCCCAACAGTCTTCAGGGCAAGGCTTATAAGTTATGCTCTGGGGGCATTTAAGTTTTTATTGAAATGTTTGTCGTAGAAACTTGAAAAAGGGCTCATTCGATTGGAAATTCAAAGGTCTGGTGCATTTTTTAATAGTCGAAAGTGATTTGAGGGAAACTAACCCACCTCTCACGCCCATCTTTTCCCCAAACACATCCAATCTAAATTTTGAGATAGCCATTTTGTTTAGAGTAGTTGTTTTCAAAATAGAAATTATGTCTTTGAAGAAGTCACTCCCCCAGAGCCTTCAGAGCGAGGATTGAAAGCTATGCCCTGGGGGCATATTTTTGTAGAAAGCGTTGTCGTAGAAACTTCAAAAAGGTCTCATACAACTGGGAATTCAAAGGGCTAGTGCCCTTTTTAATAGTCGAAAGTGATTGGAGGGGAACTAACCCCCCTCTCACGTCCACCTTTTCCCCAAACACATCCAATCAAAATTTTAAGATAATCATTTTGTTCAACGTAGTTGAACATTCTGGAAATTAGGTCTTTGATGATGAAAACCCACCCACGGCCCTCAGGACAAGGGTTGTAAGTTATGCCCTTGTTATGTTATGCCGTAAAATATGACCTGGTTAAGTTATGTTCCGCGTAGTTTAAAGTTCAGGAAATTATACCTTTGATTAGAACACACCCCTCACAGTCTTCAGGGCAAGGGTTATAAGTTATTCCCTGGGGGTATATAAGTTTTTATTGAAATCTTTGTCGTAGAAACTTGAAAAAGGGCTCATTTGATTGGAAATTCAAAGGGCTAGTGCCCTTTTTAATAATCTCGAAAGGGATTTGAGGGCAACTAACCCCCCTCTCACCCCCACCTTTTCCCCAAACCAATCCAATCAAAATTTTTAGATAGCCATTTCATTATACGTAGTTGAAAGTTTTGGAAATTAGTTCTTTAAGGATGACAATCCCTCCACCCCCAAAGCCCTCAGGGCAAGGGTCGTACGTTATGCCCTGGGGACATATAAGGTTTTTATAGAAAGCGATGAGTAGAAAGGCCTTATTGACTCGTGACCCTACACCATATATGGGCAAAGAGTCCCTAGGGAGAACACCTGTGCTGTCAGTCCTGACCCTACACCAAATATGGGCATGGAATCCCCAGGGAGAATGATTTGCATAATCGAGGGGAATGTATTGATTCACGAAAGGGGAATTAAGAAACAATTATGGCTTCTTTGGTCTTTAAGTCTGAGGGATAAATCGTTGTCCAGGTGCAACTAAACTGGGGTGATTTACATAATCGGTGACGAAGGTATTGATCTAGGCCAAGAGGGGGAAAGTAGATTTCCGAGAACTTGATTTACATAATCGAGGGGAATTATTGATTCACGAAAGGGGAATTAAGAAACAATTATGGCTTCTTTGGTCTTTAAGTCTGAGGGATAAATCGTCTTTAGGTCACAGGGGTCGATTTATTTGTTGTTGTTGTTGTTTGGCCAAGTGCACGCTAGGGGCGAATGTTAAGATCCATGAATAGGAAACAGGATCACGTGTTTGCATAATCGAAGTGGGTCAATGACCTCAATTCCCCTTTCGTGAATCGATAATTTCCCTTAGAAACAACCAGTTAAGTCCTCTTTCTTTACAAATCTATTAATCATGAAATCCTCTGTCAGTCATTAAAAACGTTGCCTAGAAACAATTCTCCAGGACTAGACCCAATACATAAATGATCTTTGCCCAGGAAACAAATCTCCTGGTTGACATCCAAAGGTATTAGTAAACTTATCCATGGAAACAATTCTGCAATAAAAATCGTAGAGATGAATAGATTAACGCGGACAGGATTTCTTAGTAATTTAAAATGTGTCAGCGCGGGGATGCCAAAAACAAAAGGAACACGCTGAAATTACGTTTAGGGGTTATTTGGGTGAAACCGTTTTAGACATTTTAGGGAAATTATTTCGGTGAAACAGTTATTTCGGCGAGACATTTTAAAAGAGGATTTTAGAAGATATTTTAGAAGAGGATTTGAGGGTGAAACTCTGTGGTCGTTATAATACACAAGTTGTATTTGAACAGTGTTGTGAGGTCCTCTACCCCAGCCCCCAAGGGCTCTGATCCCCCTACCCCAACCCCAAAGGGTTCCGATCCCCCTACCCCAACCCAAAAGGAAGCCCCCGGTCCTCAAAGGTCCCCCGGGCTCCCAAAGGACCCCCGGCGCCCAAAAGGCCCCTGAGCCCCAATTTTTTTATACTTTTTTATGGCTTTATTATATCTTTTCAGAACAAGTTATTTTCTTAATGTCCATCCTAAACCTATTTTACAAGTTGAAGTACCCATCCTTTTCACCCACAACTTTACTATACTGCTTTTTGAATGCTCCAACACCAACCAATACTTTTCAAAGCCATTTCAGAACAAGTTCTTTTCTTAACGTCCCTCCTAACCCCATTTTACAAATTGAAGTATCCATCCTTTTTACACACAACTTTTTTACTTTACAGCTTTTTGAATGCTCCAACACCAAGCAATACTTTTCAAAGGGCATTTCAGAACAAGTTCCTTTCTTAGTGACCGTCCTAAACCCATCTTACAATTGAAGTACCCATCCTTTTCACCCACAACTTAGTTATAGGTAAGAGTTTGAAGTTTTACCTTAGAGACTTAGCTTAGAGTTTTAGTTTGGTTTAGTTTTAGTTAAAAGTTTAGAGTTTTTTAGCTTAGAGTCTTAGCTTAGAGTTTTTGTTAGAGTTCTAGTTTAGTTAATTTTTAGTTAAGAGTTTAGAGTTTTTAGCTTAGATTCTTAGCTTAGAGTTTTATTCAGAGTTCTAGTTTAGTTTAGTTACAGTTCAGAATTTAGAGTTTTAGCTTAGAGTCTTAGCTTAGAATTTTACTTACAGTTGTAGTTTGGTTAAGTTTTAATTAAGAGTTTCAATTTTTAGCTTAGAGTCTTAGCTTAGAGTTTTTGTTAGATTTCTAGTTTAGTTTAGTTTTTGTTAAGAGTTTAGAGTTTTAACTTAGAGTATTAGCTTAGAGTTTAAGTTAGAGTTGAAGTTTAGTTTAGTTACAGTTAAGAATTTAGAGTTTGAGCTTAGAGTCATACCTTAGAGTCTTAATTAAAGTTTTAGTTTGTATAAGTTTTAGTTAGATAATTTCGAGTTTTAACTTATAGTCTTAGCTTATAGCTTTTTTTTTTAGAGTTCTAGTTTATTTTAATTTTAGTTAAGAGTTTGATTTTTTACATTTGAGTTTCATTTAGAGTTCTAGTTTAGTTTTAGTTTTAGTTAAGAGTTCTGTGTTTTAGCTTAGAGTCTTAGCTTAGAGTTTGAGTTAGAGTTATAGTTTAGTTTAGTTTTATTTAAGAGTTTAGAATTTTATCTTAGAGTCTTAGCTTATAGTTTTTTTGTTAGATTTCTAGTTTAGTTTAATTTTAGTTAAGATTTTGATGTTTTACCTTTGAGTTTCAGTTAGAGTTCTAGTTTAGTTTAGTTTTAGTTAAGAGTTTTGTTTTTTAAATTATAGTATTATCTTATAGTTTTAGTTAGAGTTCTAGTTTAGTTTAGTTTTAGTTAAGAATTTAGAGTTTCATCTTGGATTTTTAGCATAGATTTTTTGTTAGATTTCTAGTTTATTTTATTTTTAGTTAATAGTTTAGAGTTTTACATTTGAGTTTAAGTTAGAGTTATAGTTTAGTTTAGTTTTAGTTAAGAGTTTAGAGTTTTTTAGATTAGAGTCTTAGTTTAGAGTTTTTTTGTTGAAGTTCTAGTTTAGTTTAGAGTCTTAGCTTAGACTTAGAGTTTTAATTAGAGTTCTAGTTTAGTTTAGTTTTAGTTAAGAGTTTAGAGTTTTAGCTTAAGGTCTTAGCTTAGAGTTTTTGTTAGAGTTCTAGTTTAGTTTAGTTTTAGTTAAGAGTTTAGAATTTTAGCTTAGAGTATTAGCTTAGAGTTTTTTTTAGAGTTCTAGTTTAGTTTAGTTATATTTAAGAGTTTTTAGTTTTACCTTAGAGACTTAGATTAGAGTCTTAGTTTAGTTTAGTTTTACTTAAAAGTTTAGAGTTTTAGCTTAGAGTCTCAGCTTAGAGTTTTTGTTAGAGTTATAGTTTAGTTTAGTTTTAGTTAAGAGTTTAGTGTTTTTAGCTTAGAGTCTTAGTTTAGAGTTTTTGTTGAAGTTCTATTTTAGTTTAGTTTTAGTTTAGAGTTTTAGCTTAGACTTAGATTTTTAATTAGAGTTCTAGTTTAGTTTAGTTTTAGTTAAGAGTTTAGAGTTTTTAGCTTAGAGTCTTAGCTTAGTTTTATTTAGAGTTCTAGTTTAATTTAGTTTTAGCTAAGAGTTTAGAGTTTTACCATAGAATCTTAGCTTAGGGTTTTAGTTAGAGTTAAAGTTTAGTTTAGTTACAGTTAGTTAATAGTTTTAGTTAATAGTTTAGAGTCTTAGCTTAGAGTTTTTGTTAGAGTTGAAGTTTAGTTTAGTAATAATTAAGAGTTTAGAGTTTTAGCTTAGAGTCTTAGCTTAGAGTTTTTGTTAGAGTTCTAGTTTAGTTTAAATATAGTTAAGAGTTTGGAGTTTTACCCTTGAGACTTAGCTTATAGTCTTAGTTTAGTTTAGTTTTAGTTAAGAGTTTAGAGTTTTTTAGCTTAGAGTCTTAGCTTAGAGTTTTTGTTAGAGTTCTAGTTTAGTTTAGTTTTAGTTAAGAGTTTGGTGTTTTAACTTAGAGTCATAGCTTAGAGTTTTAGTTAGAGTTCTAGTTTAGTTTCGTTTTAGTTAAGAGTTTAGAATTTTAGCTTAGAGTCTTAGCTTAGAGTTTTTGTTAGAGTTCTAGTTTAGTTTAGTTTTAGTTAAGAGTTTAGAGTTTTTAGCTTAGAGTCTTAACTTAGAGTTTTTTTTGAAGCTCTAGTTTAGTTTAGTTTTAGTTAAGATTTTACATTTTTAGCTTAGAGTCCTATCTTAGAGTTTTTGTTAGAGTTTTAGTCTAGTTTAGTTTTAGTTAAGAGTTTAGAGTTTTAGCTTAGAGTCTTGGCATAGAGTTATAGTTAGAGTTGAAGTTTAGTTTAGTTATAGTCAAGAATTTAGAGTTTTTAGCTTAGAGTCGTAGTTTAGAGTTTTTGTTAGAGTTCTAGTTTAGATTAGTTAAGAGTTTAGAGTTTTATCATAGAATCATAGCTTAGAGTTTTTGTTGAAGTTGAAGTTTAGTTTAGTCGTAGTTAAGAATTTAGAGTTTTTATCTTAGAGTCTTACCTTAGAGTTTTACTTAGAGTTCTAGTTTAGTTTAGTTTTAGTTAAGAGCTTAGAGTTTTATCTTAGAGTCTTAGCTTAGAGTTTTTGTTGAAGTTCTAGTTTAGTTTAGTTAAGAGTTTAGTGTTTTACCTTAGAGTCATAGCTTAGACTTTTAGTTAGAGTTCTAGTTTAGTTTAGTTTTAGTTAAGAGTTTAGATTTTTAGCTTAGAGTCTTAGCTTAGTGTTTTCGTTAGAGTTCTAGTTGAGTATAGTTTTAGTTTAGTTTTAGTTTAGAGTTTATAGTTTTTAGATGAGAGTCTTACCATATTTTTTGTAGAAGTTCTAGTTTATTTTAGTAATAGTTAAGAGTTTATAGTTTTATCTTATAGTCTTAGCTTAGAGTTTTTGTTAATGTTGAAGTTTAGTTTAGTAATAGTTAAGAGTTTAGAGTTTTAGCTTAGAGTTTTAGCTTACAGTTTTTTTTAAAGTTGAATTCTACTTTATTTATAGTTTATATTTTAGAGTTTTAGCTTTGAGTCTTATCTTAGAGTTTTAGTTTATTTTACCTCTAATTCATATCTCATAGTTTTTTATCAAAAAGTAATATCTGATAGTTTTTGTTAGAGTTCTAGTTTAGTTTATCTATATTTTATAGTTGAGAGTTTTTATCTTAGTGTCTTAGATTAGAGTTTTAGTTAGAGTTTTAGTTTAGTTTAATTTTAGTTAAGAGTTTATAGTTTTAGCTTAGAGTCATAGTTTAGAGTTTTAGTTAAATTTATAGTTTAGTAAAGTTATAGTTAAGAGTTTAGAGTTTTACCTTAGAGTCATAACTTAGAGTTTTAATTAGAGTTTTAGTTCAGTTTATTTTTAATTAAGAGTTTAGAGTTTTTAGCTTAGAGTCTTACCTTAGAGTTTTTGTTAGAATTCTAGTTTAGTTTAGTTATAGTTAATAGTCTCTAGTTATTAGCTTATTGTCTTAGATTAGAGTTTCCATTAGAGTTATACTTTAGTTTACTTCTAGTTAATAATTTAGAGTTTTAGCTTAGAGTCATAGCTTATAGTTTGTGTTAGAGTTCTAGTTTAGTTTAGTTTTAGTTAAGAGTTTAGAGTTTTAGCTTAGAGTCTTATCTTAGAATTTTTATTAGAGTTCTAGTTTAGTTTAGTTTTAATTAAGAGTTTAGAGTTTTAGCTTAGAGTCTTAGTTTAAAGTTTTTTGTTGAAGTTCTAGTTTAGTTTATAGTTTTAGCTTACACGTAGAGTTTTAGTTAGATTTTTAGTTTTGTTTAGTTTTAGGTAATAGTTTAGAGTTTTAGCATATATTCTTATCTTATATTTTTTTTTAGAGTTCTAGTTTATTTTAGTTTTAGTTAAGAGTTTAGAATTTTAGCTTGGAGTCTTAGCTTAGAGTTTTTGTTAGAGTTCTAGTTTAGTTTAGTTTTGGTTAAGAGTTTGGTGTTTTACCTTAGAGTCTTAGCTTAGAGTTTTAGTTTAGTTTAGTTTTACATAAGAGTTTAGAGTTTTAGCTTAGAGTCTCAGCTTAGAGTTTTTGTTAGAGTTCTAGTTTAGTTTAGTTTTAGTTAAGAGTTTAGAAGTTTAGTTTAGTCTAAACTAGCATAACCACAAAATTACATAATATTGCATAGAAATACCAAAACCATAGGTTAGATTAGGTTAGGTTAGAAGTTAGGTTTCTCCACGTTTAAGTTAGGTTAGATTAGGTTAGCTTATCATGAGCCCTAACCTCTAACCTAACCTAATCTAACCTATGGTTTTGGTATTTCTATGCAATATTGTGTAATTTTTTGATTATGCTAGTTTAGACTAAACTTCAACTCTAACTAAATCTCTAAGCTAAGATTCTAGGCTAAACCTCTAAGCTATAACTCTTAACTAAAACTAAACTAAACAATAACTCTAACTAAAACTCTAAGCTACGACTCTAAGCTAAAACTATAAACTCTTAACTATAACTAAACTAAACGAAACGTCAACCCTAAATAAAACTCTAATCTAAGACTTTAAGGTAAAACTCAAAACTCTTAGCTAAAACTTAACTAAACTAGAACTCTAAATAAAACTCTAAGCTAAGACTTTTAGGTAAAACTCTAAACTCTTAACTAAAACTAAACTAAGCTAGAACTCTAACTAAAACTCTAAGCTAAGACTCCAAGCTAAAACTCTAAACCCTTAACTATAACTAAACTAAACTTCAACTCTCAGTAAAACTCTAAGCTAAGACTCTAAGGTAGAACTCTAAACTCTTAACTAAACTAAACTAGAACTTCAACAAAAACTCTAAGCTAAGACTCTAAGATAAAACTCTAAACTCTTAACTAAAACTAAACTAAACAAGAACTCTAAGTAAAACTCTAAGCTAAGACTCTAAGCTAAAAACTCTAAATTCTTAACTACGACTAAACTAAACTTCAACAAAAACTCTAAGCTATGATTCTATGATAAAACTCTAAACTCTTAACTAAACTAAACTAGAACTCTAACAAAAACTATAAACTACGACTATAAGCTAAAAACTCTAAATTCTTAACTATAACTAAACTAAACTTCAACTATAACTATAACTATAAGCTAAGACTCTAAGCTAAAACTCTAAACTCTTAACTAAAACTAAACTAAACTAAAACTCTAACAAAAACTCTAAGCTAGGACTCTAATATAAAACTATAAACTCTTAACTAAAACTAAACTAAACTAGAGCTTCAACAAAAACTCTAATCTAATACTTTAAGCTAAAAACTCTAAATTCTTAACTAAAACTAAACTAAACTAGAACTCTAACTAAAACTATAAGCTAAGACTCTAAGCTAAAATTCTAAACTCTTAACTAAACTAAACTAGAAATCTAAATAAAAATATAAAATATGAATCTAATGCAAAACACCAAACTCTAAACTAAAACTAAACTAAACTAGAACTCTAACAAAAACTCTAAGCTAAAACTGTAAGCTAAAACTCTAAACTCTTAACTAAAACTAAACTAAACTAAAACTCTATGCTAAGTCTCTAAGGTAAAACTCCAAACTCTTAACTATATCTAAACTAAACTAGAACTCTAACAAAAACTTTAAGCTAAGACTCTAAGCTAAAACTCTAAACTCTTAACTATTACTAAACTGAACTTCAACTCTAAAAAAAACTCTAAGCTAAGACTCTAAACTATTAGCTAAAACTAAACTAGAACTTCAACAAAAACTCTAAGCTAAGACTCTAAGCTAAAATCTCTAAACTCTTAACTAAAACTAAAATAAACTATAACTCTAACAAAAACTATAAGCTAAGACTATAATCTAAAACTATAAAATCTTAAATAAAACTAAACAAAACGATAAACCTAAAAAAAGTTATAATCAGTGAGTCCAATGTTAAACATTAAATAAGTAACTATATTTAGATTAAACTAAGACTCTAAGTAAAACTGAATGGTAAAACATCAACCTTATAACTAAAATTAATCACAATTAGAATTCAAAAAAAAAATTTAAGATAAGACTCTAAGTTAAAACTCTAAACTCTTAACTAAAAATAAACTAAGCTAGAACTCTAACAAAAACTCTAAGCTAAGACTCAGCTAAAACTCGAAACTCTTAACTAAAACTTTACCAAACTATAACTTTAAGTAAATCTCTATGCTATGACTCTAATATTAAAATCTAAATTCTTAACTGTAACGAAACTAAACTTTAGCTCTAACTAAAACTCTAAGCTAAGACTCTATGGTAAAACTCTAAACTCTTAACTAAAACTAAATTAAACTATAACTCTAAATAAAACTAAGCTAAGACTTAAGCTAAAAAATCTAAAATCTTAACTAAAACTAAACTAAACTAAAACTCTAATTAAAACTCTAAGTCTAATATAAAACTCTAAACTAAAACTAAACTAAACTAGAACTTCAACAAAACTGTAAACTAAGTCTCTAAGCTAAAAACACTAAACTCTTAACTAAAATTAAACTACACTAGAACTCTAGCAAAACCTTTAAGCTGAGACCCTAAGCTAAAACTCTAAACTCTTGATTAAAACTTAACTAAACTAAAACTCTAAGCTATTTCTCTAAGGTAAAACTCCAAACTCTTAACTAAAACTAAACTAAACTAGAACTCTAACAAAAACTCTAAGCTAAGACTCTAAGCTAAAAATCTAAACTCTTAACTAAAACTAAACTAAACTAGAACTCTAACAAAAACTCTAAACTAAGACTCTAAGCTAAAACTCTAAACTCTTAACTAAAACTAAATTAAACTAGAACTCTAAATAAAACTAAGTCTAAGCTAAAACTCTAAACTAAACTAGAACTTCAACAAAAAACTCTAAACTAAGACTCTAAGCTAAAAACTCTAAACTCTTAACTAAAACTAAACTAAACTAGAACTCTAATAAAAACTCCAAGATAAGACTCTAAGCTAAAACTCTAAACTCTTAACTAAAACTAAACTAAACTAAAACTCTAAGCTAAGTCTCTAAGGTAAAACACCAAACTCTTAACTATAACTAAATTAAACTAGAACTATAACAAAAACTCTATGATAAGACTCTAATATAAAAATCTAAACTCTTAAATATTACTAAACTAAACTAGAACTCTAACATAAACTATAAGCTAAGACTCAAAGCTAAAACTCGAAACTCTTAACTAGAAGTAAACTAAACTAGAACTCTAACAGAAACTCTAAGCTAACACTCTAAGCTAAAAACTCGAGACTCTTAACTATAACTAATCTAAACTAGATCTCTAACACAAACTATAAGCTAAGACTCTAAGCTAAAACTCTAAACTCTTAACTAAAACTAAACTGAACTAGAACTCTAACTAAAACTCTAAGTTATGACTCTAAGGTAAAACTCTAAACTCTTAACTATAACGTTAGTAAACTATCACTTTAACTAAAACTATAAACTATGACTCTAAGGTAAAACTGTAAACTCTTAAATAAAACGAAACTAAACTAGAACTCTAACAAAAACTCTAAGCTATGACTCTAAGCTAAAACTCTAAATTCTTAACTAAAACTAAACTAAACAAGAACTCTAATAAAAACTCTAAGGTAAGACTCTAAGCTAAAACTCGAAACTCTTAACTAAAACTTAACTAAACTACAACTTTAAGTAAACTCTAAGCTATAACTCTAAGCTAAAACTCTAAATTCTTAACTATATCTAACCTAAACTTCAAATCCAACTAGAAGTCTAAGCTAATACTCTATGGTAAAACTATAAACTATTAACTAAAACTAAACTAAACCAAAACTCTAACAAAAAATCTAAGCTGAGACGCTAATCTAAAAACTCTAAACTCTTAACTAAAACTAAACTAGAACTCTAACAAAACCTCTAAGCTAAGACTCTATGCTAAAAAACTACGAACTCTTAAATACAATTAAACTAAACTAAACCTCTAAGCTAAGAATCTAATCTAAAACTCTACCCTATGATATATTAATAAACTAAAAATAAAAAAAAAAAAACACTATGCGATAAGAATCTAAGCTAAAACTCTAAACTCTTAACTATTAATAAACTAAACTACAACTTTAACAAAAAATCTAAGCTAAGACTCTAAGCTAAAACTCTAAACTCTTAAATATTACTAAACTAAACTAGAACTTCGACAAAAACTATGCTAAGACTCTAAGATAAAAACTCTAAACTCTTAACTAAAACTAAACTAAACTAGAACTCTAACAAAACCTCTAAGCTAAGACTCTAAGCTAAAAACTCCAAACTCTTAACTAAAACTAAACTAACTAAAACTCTAACTAAAAGTCTAAGCTATGACTCTAAGGTAAAACACCAGACTCTTAATTAAAACTAAACTAAACTAGAACTCTAACAAAAACTCTAAGCTAAGACTCTAAGCTAAAAAACTCTAAACTCTTAACTAAAACTAAACTAAACTAAAACTCTAATCTAAGTCTCTAAGTTAAAACTTCAGACTCTTAACTATATCTAAACTAAACTACAACTCTAACTAAAACTCTAAGCTAAGACTCTAAGCTAAAACTCTAAACTCTTAACTATAACTAAACTAAACTTTCACTCTAACTAAAACTCTAAGCTAAGACTCTAAGCTAATACTATTAACTAAAACTAAACTAAAACTTCAACAACAACTCTAAGCTAAGACTCTAAGCTAAAAACTCTAAACTATTAACTAAAAATAAAATAAAAAAGAAATCTATCATAAACTATAAGCTAAGACTATAATCTAAAAAAAACTTTAAACTCTAAATAAAAACCAAATTAAACTAGAACTATAAAAAAAACTATGATAAGACTATAAGCTAAAAAACTCTAAACTCTTAGCGAAAGCTAAACTAAACTAAAACTCTAAGCTAAGTCTCTAAGGTAAAACTCAAAACTAGTAACTGTATGTAAACTAAACTAGAACTAAAAACTAAAATAAACTATAACTTTAACAAAAACTCTAAGCTAAGACTATAAGCTAAAACTCTAAACTATTCACTAAAAATAAACTAAACTATAATTATAACTAAAAATCTAAACTAAGACTATAAGTTAAAACACTAAACTCTTAACTAAAACTAAACTATAACTCTAACAAAAACTATAAGCTAAGACTCTAAGCTAAATAACTCTAAACTCTTAACTAAAACTAAACTAAACAAAAACTCTAAGCTAAGACTCTAAGCTAAAACTCTAAACTCTTAACTATTACTAAACTCAACTTCAACTCTAACAAAAACTCTAAGTTAAGACTCTATGCTAAAACTCTAAACTATTAACTAAAACTAAACTAAACTATAAATTTAACAAAAACTCTAAGCTAAGACTATAATCTAAAACTATAAAATCTTAACCAAAATAAAAATAAACTAGAACTCTAACAAAAACTCTAAGCTACGACTCTAAGCTAAAACTATAAACTCATAATTAAAACTAAACTAAACTAGAACTCTAACTAAAACTCTAAGCTAAGATTGTAAGGTAAAACACCAAACTGTTAACTATATCTAAACTAAACTAGAACTCTAACAAAAACTCTACGCTAAGACTCTAAGCTAAAACTCTAAACTCTTAACTATTACTAAACTAAACTTCAACTCTAACAAAAACTCTAAGCTAAAACTCGTAAACCTAATAAAACTAAACTAAACTAAAACTTCAATAAAAACTATAAGCTAAGATTCTAATACAAAAAGACGAAGTCCATAACTGTAACTAAACTAAACTAGATATCTAACAAAAACTCCTTGCATATCATCTATTGTAAAACATTAAACTCAACTATAGCCTCAAGATACAACAAATTTAACTAAAACTAAATAATATTACCCTGAGCTAAAAACTCCAAGATTTTAGTTCTAGCTAAAACAAAATAGAACTCTAAGCTAAGAATCTATGATAAAAATAAAAACTCTTAACTATATGTAAACTAAACTATAACTCAAAATTAAAATAAACTAGAACTCTAACAAAAACTCTAAGCTAAGACTCTAAGATAAAACTCTAAACTCTTAACTAAAACTAAACTAAACTAGACCTCTAACTAAAACTCTAAGCTAAGACTCTAAGGTAAAACACCAAACTCTTAACTAAAACTAAACTAGAACTCTAACAAAAATCTAAGCTAAGACTCTAAGCTAAAAAACTCTAAACTCTTAGCTAAAAATAAAATAAACAAAAAAAAAAATAAAATACTATATTATAAAAATATAAAATAATATCTATGACTAAAAAAATATAAAAATCTAGAAAAAACTATAATCTAACGCTTTAAGATAAAACTCTAAACTCTTACCTAAAACTAAATTAAACTAAAACTTCAAAAAAAACTCTAAGCTATGACGATAAGCTAAAAACTCTAAACTCTTAACTAAAACTAAAATAAACTAGAACTCTAACAAAAACTCTAAGCTAAGACTCTAAGATAAAATTCTAAACTCTTAACTAAAACTAAACTAAACTAAAACTCTAACTAAAACTCTAAGTTAAGACTCTAAGGTAAAACACCAAACTCTTAACTAAAACTAAACTAAACTATAACTCTAACTGAAACTAAAAGGTAAAACATCAAACTCTTAACTAAAATTAAACTAAACTAGAAATCTAACAAAAAGACTCTAAGATAAAACTCTATACTATTAACTATTACTAAACTAAACTTCAACTCTAACAAAAACTCTAAGCTAAGACTCTAAGCTAAGACTCTAAACTATTAACTAAAACTAAACTAAACTAGAACTTCAACATAAACTCTCAGCTAAGAACTCTAAACTCTTAACTAAAACTAAAATAAACTAGAACTCCAACAAAAACTCTAAGCTGAGACTCTAAGCTAAAATTATAAACTCTTAACTAAAACTAAACTAAACTAGAACTCTAAGGTAAAACACCAAACTCTTAACTAAAACTAAACTAGAAATCTAACTGAAACTCAAAGATAAAAAATCAAACTCTTAACTAAAATTAAACTAAACTAGAACTCTAACAAAAAAAACTCTAAGCTAAGACTCTAAGCTAAAACTCGAAACTCTTAGCTAAAACTTAGCCAAACTAAAACTTTAAGTAAAACTCTAAGCTATGACTCTAAGCTAAAACTCTAAATTCTTAACTATAACTAAGCTAAACCTCAACTCTGACTAAAATTCTAAGGCAAAACTCTAAACTCTTAACTATAGCTAAACTAAACTAGAACTCTAACAAAAACTCTAAGCTAAGACTCTAAGTTAAAACTCTAAACTCTTAACTAAAACTTAGCCAAACTAAAACTTTAAGTAAAATTATAAGTTAAGGCTCTAATCTAAAACTATTAGTTATTAAACTTAACTAAACTAAACTAAACTAGAAATAAGTATAATTATAAAGGAAGCGAATCTAAGCTACAATAAATAAGTTCTTAACTTCAACTTAACCAAGCTAGAACTCTAACACAAAATCTAATATGATAATCTAAGCAAAAAAAACTCTAAACTCTTAACTAAATATAAACTAAACTTAAACTCTAAGCTAAGTCTCTAAGGTAAAACTTCAAACTCTTACCTATAACTAAGTTGTGGGTGAAAAGGATGGGTACTTCAATTTGTAAAATGGGTTTAGGAGGGACATTAAGAAAAGAACTTGTTCTGAAATGCCTTTGAAAAGTATTGCTTGGTGTTGGAGCATTCAAAAATCAGTATAGTAAAGTTGTGGGTGAAAAGGACGGGTACTTCAACTTGTAAAATGGGTTTAGGATGGACATTAAGAAAATAACTTGTTCTGAAAAGATATAATAAAGCCATAAAAAAGTATTAAAAATGGGGGCTCAGGGGCCTTTGGGGCGCCGGGGGTCCTTTGGGAGCCGGGGGGACCTTTGGGGACCGGGGGTTTCCTTTGGGGTTGGGGTATGGGGATCGTAACCCTTTGGGGTTGGGGTAGGGGGATCAGAGCCCTTTGTGGTTGGGGTAGGGACCTCACACCACTGTTCAAATACAACTTGTGTATTATAACGACCACAGAGTTTCACTCTCAAATCCTCTTCTAAAACCTCTTCTAAAATCATCTTTTAAAATGTCTCTAACTGTTTCGCCGAAATAATTCCCTAAAATGTCTAAAACGGTTTCGCTCAAATAACCCCTAAACATAATTTCAGCGTGTTCCTTTTGTTTTTGGCATCCCTGCACCGTCACATTTCAAATTACCAGGAAACCCTTTCCAGCATTAATGTCTTCATCTCTGAGATCAAAACATTCGCCCGGAGTTTCTTGGAGAATTGTTTCTGGGGTAAAGTTTATTAATATCTTTGGAGTTCGACCAGGAGAATTGTTTCCTGGGCGAAGTTTATTAATGTCTTTGGTTTTCATTCAGGAGAATTGTTTCTGGGCGAAGTTTTTAAATGTCTGACCGATGATGTCACGGTTCATTAATTTGTTAAGAAAGGGGAATAAATTTGTTGTTCCTAAGGGGAATTGTTTATTCACAAAACAGGAATTGAGGGCATTGACCCACTTTGAAAATGCCATCCTTCTTCCTGGCGATTGCTTGCCCATATTTGGTGCGGGCGTGGGACTGACAGCACAGGTGTTCTTCCTAGGGACTCTATGCCCTTATATGGACTCCCGTCACGAGTCAATAAGGCCTTTCTACTGTCAGTGTTGTCAAATAAAATATAATTAATGGCGGCTAAAAATAAGAGAGTAGCAAGTTTGGTGCCTGTAGGGGCGCCACATGTTAGCTCCGCTCAATCCGAATCAAGGCCTCCCTGGAAAAGCGCAAAAACGCACTGGTATCGATGTCTCAGGAAGTCTACTATTAGTAGCAGAATAGTCTTTCTAGTGCCCATTTGTTTTAGATTTTGCAAAGCCGTGATGTGACGGATCAGGTCGAATACCTTGCGATAATCGGCCAAAAGGAGATCAACTATGGTACCCCCCTTGTCTAGCCATTCTACTATTAAGTGGTAAAGTCGCACTAAATAGTAAGTCGTGCTACTGCCTTTAAGGCACCCGTACTGGTAAGGGTCGAGGCAAGGGCTTATTTGCAAAAAAATTTCTCGATATATGAATGACTCGGTCACTTTGGCTAAATTGGAGGCTATTGATATGGGTCGGAGCTCGTCACAAGTTTTGGGGTATTTTGTTTTAAGAATAACACGGACATAGGCTTTCTTCCAGGCCTGAGGGAACTTTTGCTCTCTGAAGCATTGGTTGATAATAGACGTTACAGGTTTAGCTAGAAAAGGTGCATACTCAATGAGCAGCTCACCTCAACATGAAGCACAGTTCCTTTTTAGTTTTTCAAGCTCTTTGCAGACTGCGTATTCCGGTATTTCTACGATTTGTTCGTCGGGAGAGCCAGACGAGAGATTTTCAATGTCTTCGTCAGGGAATGAACATCACGTGGATAAGTTGGTAGCCCCTCAAGTACCCAGCCTGTTTTTTGCCGTACCCAGCCTGTTTTGCTGCATGTGAGACACTTCTATACCACGTGGCTAAGTTGGTAGCCCCTACAGTACCCAGCCTTTGCCTGTTTTTTACCGTACCCAGCCTGTTTTTGCTGCATGTGAGAAACGTCTACCCCACGTGGCAAAGTTAGTAGCCCCTCAAGTACCCAGCCTGTTTTTTACCGTACCCAGCCTGTTTTTGCTGCATGTGAGACATTTCTACCTCACGTGGCACGCACTAAGTTGTGTGCACAATTTTTTGAGTTGGTAGCCCCTCATCATTTTCTAGTATTTGTCTTGAAAAAAAAAAAAAACTGAATACATATCAGTTCT
>NC_142802.1:24854307-24912932 GCF_049724085.1 Artemia sp. Qi Xiang Cuo | reverse complement strand
CAAACCATCCTGTGCTTTCGCACACCCTTCCTATTTACCTTCCCCAGATTTCTCCAGGTACCCATTTAAAGCTGGGTCGACTCTGGCTGAGCTTACAGAGTCACGCCACTGACCCCTTTTGCTTAAGCCAGTTTGATATCCCTATAACTCTGAACTCTGAAATGTTGTGTTTGGCTTTGTTATTTCTATATAAACTTTAAGAAAATGATGTTATTTTAATATAAACTGTTTAGTTAGAAAATGATACGTGCATATTTGCGCATTTTAACTTGCTCTTCTGAGCCGAGTTACAAATTGCTTTCATGCGGTAAAATTGACCGAAGACTTAAAAGGAAGAAGATGAAATTTTAATTCGAGCAGTAAGGGATAGTTAAATTTCAATGTGAGAATTTAAATTGTATGGCTTATCAAAGTGTACATGGTGATCCTTATAGTTTCTAATTTGACTCATTCATAACCTTCGTCTGAACTTTAGCAAACCTCGTACAAAAAGTTGACGAATAAGAACAAATCGCACTGTCTAATTTTCTATGGTTCAGTACCTATAATAACACCTTGTAACTGATTTATGTGCGAGTTTGTTCTTACAGCATGATCCAAAGTATGCATTAGGCAAGAAGAAGCTCAAAGCTTCGCGTCGTTCGACCATGCAAAACGATCTTTAATGGTAGTTTGACAAATTAAAAGTATGACTAAAACGGTAAAATATTAATGCTTTATTCAAACAAGGAAGTGCACGATACATCAGAAATACGCTTAAAAAAGTATGAACATTAGACCCACTTGCTAGGAGCGATAAACGATTTTAAAGTTAAGAGATAATATAAAATCGAGAGCTTAAAAAACAGTGCCATTCAGAAATGATTTAAATGGCCAGAACTAATATAGTTTTAATTTGCTGTTCTTAAAAAAAACGTGAGAGTAATTTCAACGTGGAAAATATAAAATTTTCCAATTGCAAAATTTCACGTGAGACTTCCTCCTTAATTCAGATGATATTACAAACTTAAAAAGAACAAGGTGAAGGATGAGATAATTTTTTTAATTTCTGTTCGTTTTAAAGTTTACCATCGCTCTTATATTTTATTCGAAAAAAATGTTTTTGTTATTTAATATAATCCAGCGTCAGATGTTTTGATTGTCAACGAAAAGAATATTCAGGCAAAAGTTTCTAAGTGAAAAGCAAACTTTTACATTGGGACAGTGCCGACAAGCGCCTGGAAATAATAAAACAAGCGAGTTTATAGTAAAAACTTGTTTAGTTCTACAGGAAAAAATGACATTTTTCTGTAAAACGACTAATTTTTTAAAATTTTTCACTCCATCCTATACTGGACACAAGAGGGGGGTGGTTATCTTTAGTTGGAGCACTTATTTTTAATTAGCAATTTCTAATTGGAAGACCAAAATGTTAGAATAGGCCATGGTTTTTGGCAAAAGTGAGACACTTATTTCAAAAACAACTTTTCTTAACCTTTGGCATCCCCTCTGCTAAAAGAATAAGAGGGCACTCTTGATTGGAAGTTTAAAATTTTTACAATTTTGTAATTGGAACTAATTTAAGCATCTGCATTCAAATAGCACAATACTCAGTTAATGAATAAATCTTAAAGTGAAATCTTATGGGACAAGTCAATGAATTTAAGTACCTATAGAAGTTATTATATAGGCACTTGATTGACAATATATTAAAATATTGTCAATCAAGTCATGAAGATTAATAGGATTATTTTATTTTCACTTTATCTTTAATTTATGATATAGTATGCGCTTGATATTAGTTATTATTGTCACGTTTTGGTTTGCAGAATATATAAAACAACTATTATCATGAAAAAATTAATCATAGTGATTCGTCAGACGTATAAGGTTTTCCCCAGTAAACATAAAGGCGTGAAGAAAATGGATAGTCTATAATAGAATAGTTCATATTTAAGGGTATAATAATATTACATATATTTTAAATTTGCAATAAATTATATTTCAAATATGCATTTACGTACATTTTGGATATTGTTTATATTTAATCTGTTATATGATTATTGTTTGTACTTCGTGATTCTCAGGCATCCAGACTCTTTTTTTTATTTAATTTTGTTAACTGGAGAAATAAGGGGTTTAAATGGAGTTTTTCAAAATTTCCATTGTAACCTACGGTACAATATTTGAAAACCCCTTCGACGTTTAAGAATAATCTTAAAAGTATCTTAAAAATGTAGATGTTCCATTGAAATATGAATGAATCGTAATTGGCTAAGACTCTTTCTCTATATTCCGACATAGCAAATGTCAAATGCTCGTTAGTTATGAGATGCAAGGCTAGGGGTCCCTCGCCTCCGACCAAATGACATCCCTGGTTGTAACCAAGGACTTTTTTAGGTAATCCGAATTTCAGCCCAACGACTACATGGCGCCAAGAACCATTATCAATAGCACCTAGAGAGGTAAGATCCAGCTTACAGAGCAAAAATATGTCACTGATTTAAAATATTTTAGACGTCCGTTATTGTCTAAAAGTGGAAACGCCATCTTGTGATGTTTATTTTTTATTAAAGTTTTCGCACTAAACATTTTCTATAAAAGAAAACTATAAAAGAAAAGAAAAAAAGACATATTTTACAACCAAAAGCAAATTGCAACATTAATACTTGAAACGAAAACAAATTATCCTGCATATGGGGAGGGGGGGGGTGCAATTCCATTTCCATTACCGGTGTGCTAGAGTATTTTTTCCTAAAATATTGGAGAATACGTAGAATTTTAGCTTAAAGAGCACTGGGTTGAGGGGGAGGGGGGCCTCTCTCATATACAGGATACTTCCTGCTGTTTAAAGGTCTAATGTCGCTTTTAACTTTCATCTGAAAGAGCTTGTTTTTTTACTTAACTTCTGCTAGTTTTACAGTCATATTCAGAAAGATTTTGAATATAAAGGGGGGCGGCTTCTGCCCACTCAACTCTATTCTCAACATTATATTTTGAATTTAGTATGGTGATGTTAAAAAAAAAGTCTCATTTAGTGTATTTGATTTTCACTGTGCGATACTATATAACCGTTAGGTCTATTGGATTAACGATCGGTAATAACGGCATATTTCTTATGGACGGCAAATATGTTTAGGGGTGGGTGTCATACTTCATGCCAGTATGGTATCCTAGACTAGGAGACTTTACAAATACCCTTTCATTAGTTTTAAAATTTTTGCTGGATAACATGCCAGGAATTGGTACTCGAATTGTCAGGCATTGGTACTTTTCTATGGTATGATCTCTTCTGCTGCTCTAAAAGAGCACAAGGTTTTTAAATTTTCATACGAATCAGCCCTCTTTCGCGTTCTGTTGATGCATAAATTGCAATCCAAACTTTGTTTTCCATACCTTCTTTTTGACAGCAGTCCTAATACATACTGTTTGTTACCACGAATGGTTTAATCCAAAGTTTTCTGAAATATCAGGAAGTTATTACCCCACCCCCACAGCTCTTGTGTAATTCAAGTTCAATATTCCTATAATAATGCGTCGATGATATGTGCAGAATATTTATCTCTGAAAAATCGCAATTCGTAATGTATTTATCAGGATGGAGGGGGATCTAAAATATCAAAAGCACTTTTGTGATCACCATTCATCAAAAAGACTTCCTCGAAAAATCTTTTATGCAGGAGACGGTGAAAAACCACTCCCCTTCTTCTTCAGTGGGGGTATGCATATGAGTGTAATCAGGTAACTGTCACCCTTTATTACCCATATGGCATTACAGGCTTAATTCAAAAATGCTCCTCAAAATGAAGTGGGATAAAGGGGTCCTCTCCCTATTTCTGTATTTGCCTGGAAGCTCACTCCTGGGCCTTAAAAAATATACTTTGATTCTTCAGCCTCTCCAGCCACAGAAAGATCAACTGACCCACCTCCCCAATAGCTGATGCGAAACTACACACCACTATATATAATTCAATGAAGTCTCAGATAAATCAAATCAGTTAGAAAAAGATTGATATTGTCTATATTCATTTGTATTGAGTTTATGGATTTTGGGGAGGGAATGCTCTGCGACGTGGCATTAGAGCCTCTGAAGTTTGGAAGCTATAGCTTTCCGATAATTCTAAAGCAATTGGGTATCTCAGAATTTCCAATCGACTGCGTTTTGGTCCTCTTCGAACCAAAATTAATTTTTTACGCCACAAAGGGGCCAAAAACACCACTTCACTGTGGCGCGATCTCTTTTCCTACTTAATAAGCTAACTAGAACCTTCGATTTCCGTTTGAATGATCCCTCTCCCAATAAAAGAACCACGGACTAGACGCCATCCCTTTTGGAAAAAAAAACAACAAAACAACAAACAAATAAACAATGATATTGGATCATTCTTCTTGAAGAAATATAAAATTTCGTATTTTCGTAGGTAAGGTCTTGAAACCTCTGTAACAGGTTTGTTGGGTATGCTGAAATGGATGATGTAATTTTCAGTACGATAACTCCTTCATCAGGGTGTATCATCTTTTCCTAAAATTGGCCCAATTTTTTCATATGGCTGATAATTTTTTACAAATAATTTTAAACTTTCATATTTTAACAATTTTCATATTTGGAATCATTGCGAAAAGCTGATTCTTTTGATCTATTAAATAAAAGAAACAATTTTTTTTTAAGTGAAACTAAGGAGCGACATTAAAACTTAAAACAAACAGAAATTATTCCGTATATGAAAGGGACTGTCCCCTCAACGCCTCGCTAACGTTTTTCTCGCTCTTTGCGCAAAGTTTTTTATTGTTTTAAAAAATAGAGTTGTGAGAAAGAGTCTAACTTTAGCGTAAAGAGCGAGGCGTAGGGAAGGGGACAGCCCCTTTCATACACGGAATAATTTCTGTTCGTTTTAAGTTTTAATGTCACTCCTTACTTTCAGTTAAAAAGAAACTTTTTTTATTTAATTTTTGAACGTTTTTGAATTAATGCAGGTTTTGATTTTAGCTCACCGTACATGAATAATTAAAACAAAATTTCCATATTAATTTCACTTTTATTTGGTTAAATGGCTTTCTCGGAAGTTGTTTAATTTTATGTAGGAACGTTTTTATTAGTAATAAATATATATAACTTACGAATTAACTTACGAAACGAACTTCTATATTCATATATTTTTAATGCGTACATTAGGGGGTTCGCCCCCCAGTCAATACCTCGCTCTTTACGCTAAAGTTCGAATTTTGTTCCAATTTTTTTAAAATGACCCCTTAATCACAAAGGCCGTTAATTAGAATAAATAGCTCTGATGAAAGTAAATAATAAATCTTTGACTTAAAGAGCGAGGTATTGACTAGGGGGCGAACCAATCATATACGTAATAATTTCTGTTCGTTTTAAGTTTTGTTGTTGCTCCTTACTGTCAGTTGAAAAACTTATTTTTTTTAATTTAATTTCTGATCGTTTTTTTTTAAATAATGCTGGGAAAACCGGCACCCCCTTCATAGCAATATCCCTTATTGTATTTTCGACCATGCTAAACAAAATGGGTATCTCAAAATTTTGATCGAGTGACTTTGGGGAAAAATGAGCATGGAGGGGGCCTAGTTGCCCTCCATTTTTTGGTCACTTAAAAAGCGCACTAGAACTTTTAATTTCCGTTCGAGTGAGCCCTCCCACGATATTCTAGGATCACTGGGTCGATATGATCACCCCTTTGAAAAAAAAAACAAAAAACAAAAAAACAAATAAACACGCATCCGTGATCTTTCTTCTGGGAAAAAATACAAAATTCCACATTTTTGCAGGTAGGAGCTTGAAACCTCTACAGTATGGTTCTTTGATAAGCTGAATCTGATGGTTTGATTTTCTTTAAGGTTCTATAGCTTTTAGGGGTGTTTCCCCCTTTTTTAGAAAATTAGGAACATTTTCTCAGGCGCGTAACTTTTGATGGGCAGGACTAAACTTGATAAAACTTATATATTTGAATTCAGCATTAAAATATGATTCTTTTCATGTATTTACATTCTCAATCTTAGTTCTAATTACGAGTATATCAAAGTTTTGCATCAAGGAGGCACACTTGTGCCTCTATAAAGAGGCGACCCACCACAATGTTAAGCGATTTCAGGTCCTAGAGGTCGCAGAGAGACGGCGGTAATCGCAATTTGTAGCCCAAGCTCAAACTAAGAAACTTGCAAAATTTCATCCTCCTCCGACTTTATCTTCATGGGGTAAACTGGGCCAGAAGATTGGACCCTCCCACCACAGCCCCCTTTCACGTTGTCCGATTGGGCTGAAATTTAGAGGTTAAGCTTTCCTAGGGCCCGGGAGCTTATCCTCGAAATTTCAGCTCAATCCGATCACTCCTTCCCTGTTTTCAAAAAACCAAATATAGCCACTTAAACTTCATCATCATTTCTTTTTTTTTTCCTTAGCCACGCCTAGAGGCCACAGTTGGCAATGAAGCCGGTTGAATGAGGACTCATTCGAAGCAGAATTCGGCCTGTTAGGGCCTTTTGATATTTTCAGACCGAAAAAATTATCCCCCGAATTTACATTTACGAAAAACCTCGTTTTCCTATATTAGCCCATGTTAATTTTTCCCACCACAACCCCCCTTTAACGTTGTCTGATCGGGCTGAAATTTAGAGGATAAGTTTTCCTGGGGCCTGGGAGCTTATCCTCGAAATTTCAGCTCAATCTGATCACTTCTTCCCTGTTTTCCAAAAACCAAATATCAAGTTTTTTGGGAATTTGCTTGCGTCGAAAATAGCTTTAATTTACTAAAAAACAATTACTATTGTGTCTGTATAGTCCAGCGGTTGATACTCCAGACTGTAAGGCGGAAAACTCGGGTTCGATTCACCATCAGAGCAAATTTTTTATATATTGAATTTTAACTTTAAAAAGAAATTCAGTTTCTTTTTTAAATTATTTGAAAAAAATTACGTTTTCTAAAGAGTTAAAGAGGCTGAGTTACAAGGTCGACCCTTAAAACGTACAGGGATTAGGAGGCACAGTTGGGGGGCTGTTAAAGAGGCTGATTCACAAGTTCGAACCTTAAAACGTACAGGGATTAGGAGGCACCCTGCACGACGTGATTTGAGTATTCAGGAATTAAAAGCCTTAACACAAGAATATTCAAGAGCGGGGGGTTTGGGGGCGGCAGCCCCCAACTTTAACTCCTGACAAAATCAGCTAACAGTTAGTCAAGCAATAATAAGTAATAAACTGTACAAAAACGTGCAGAAATTATTTGAAAAAAACTACGTTTTCTAAAGAGTTAAAGAGGCTGAGTTAAAAGGTCGAACCTTAAAACGTACAGGGATTAAGAGGCACAGTTGGGGGGCTACCGCCCCCCAAACCCCCAACTTTCGCAGCCTTTAAATATAAAAAAATTCTTTAAACTGAAAGTAAGGAGCGACATTAAAACTTAAAACGAACAGAAATTATTCCGTATATGAAAGAGGCTGTGCCCTCCTCAACGCCTCGCTCTTTAGGCTAAAGTTTTTATTGTTTAAAAAAAAAGTTGTGAGAAAGTCAAAGTTTAGCGTAAAGAGCGAGGCGTTGAGGAGGGCACAGCCTCTTTCATATACGGAATAATTTCTGTTCGTTTTAAGTTTTAATGTCGCTCCTTACTTTTAGTTTAAAGAAATTTTTTTTATATTTAAAGGCTGCGAAAGTGGGGGTTTGGGGGGCAGTAGCCCCCCAACTGTGCCTCCTAATCCCTGTACGTTTTAAGGTTCGACCTTTTAACTCAGCCTCTTTAACTCTTTAGAAAACGTAGTTTTTTTCAAATAATATTCTAAAGACTTCGAAAGCTTAGGAATTTCCTTATTTAGGAATTTAGGACAGTTTCTAATTTTTTTTTTTAACTCAATCTACGGGATTTTTTTTATCAGCTTTGGCATTAATCAAAGGCAGACACATTATTTTGTTCTAGTAACACTTAATTATAAAAAAAGGAACTGGGGGAGCTTGAATACGTTAGAAGGATTAACCTTAAATTCAATAGCTTTTTTCCGGAGCTCTGTAACTTCTTTATGCCAAGGTTGTGCTTTTCCTGGTTCGGTCGGTGCTGGCGCTGAATCCACCTCTTCAGAAGCAATTGGATCACCTACAGATCTGGCTTTCTCAAAATGTCCATCTACATATTGGTATAAGGAAAACGGTCTGAATTTTCTTCGGTATTCAGTCCTGTACTCTCTAAAAAAAAAAAAAAAATCATTATGACGGCTTGACCTTATGAGGTATACACTAGATGATTTGAGATTTATCACTGTTGTTATCTAATTAATACGTCTCGTACATATTACTTCCCTTTATATCATGTTACGACACGTTTTTTTTTATCTCATGGTATACTTTTTATATCACATTAGAGCACATCACGCTAGATCATGAAATGTCGCCTAAGACATTCACTTTTATCTGTACCATAAAATTGTATTACGAATTTACTCTACAAAATACCAATCCTTCCGTAACTCCATTCTAGAAGCAAAGTGTAATTGTGGAATTCAAAACCAAAGTTTATCGTTCTTGGCAAGTTCATCTCTTGGCATTTCCGTATTTTCAATTCGTAGTTGTTGCGAAAAATTTATGTCTATTTCTTCAAAAAGTTCCTAAACCAACTTCTAATTTTAAAAATTGGTTTATTCTAGTTCTTTTTCAGAGTCAACTAGTGCTTGGCGCAAAAACAAGCTAAGACTAAGCAGTGCTTAGGTCTTCTCTGCTATCAACATTTTAGCCCAAAAATCGAAAGGCAGCGCCTTGTTCAAATCTTAAATATTCAATGGTTTTCAATATGCTCGATTAGAGGGAGGTATATGTTGGGAGCTTGGCTCCACTCGTACCCATATCTAACCGCTAACTTTTATCAGAAAGTTAAAAACGTTGCCTTGGAATCAAACAAGAATTTTTAAAGCAGACATTTTGAGGACCAACGTTGTCTTGTGGTCCCTCCCGTCCCCCTTCTACCGCCACATTTTTATCAGAAATATGGACACATTTCATCTGTTTGAAGAGGAATTACGCAAAGTTAAAAGTTGAAATGCTCGAACTACGAAACTGTGAAACTTTGAAGCTTTCTAGCGCCTAAGCCGTAAAGGTAAGTGGTCCACAGTCTTCTAAAAAAGATTCTTTGGTTTAGGTACATATTCGTCAAATTTCAAGCTGATCCGGGCACCTTTGCGCAGAAGATGGTAAGGCTAGGAAGTGGCCTACGCTCGACTAACGCAGTATCGAAATGAACTAAAGGAACAAAATGAAGAAAAAGTCTGGAGACAGTGCATAAAAAGATTAGTCCTCACTCTCTCAAAAAACAAGCTAAGTCATAGCTCCAGACTTTGGCACGAAAGCTGAAGACTAACTTGGTGTAAAAACAAGCCATGTTCAAACGGCCTGATTCTACGGCATCATTGCTGAATTTCATGCTGCAACGGTGAGCTAGGTTCTTACTCTGTTTATAAATCACCACCTAAATCTTAAATGTGTGTAAAAACAAGCAAACTACAAGCTGTGGAATTTTCTAGTATAGCTGAAAAATACTCGTACTTGCCGTCAGGAACGTTCCCAAGGCCCTCTGCCTTGGGAATCGGGGTCAACGCCGCCTGAAATACTAGATTTTTTCAGCTTTTTGGGGCACTTTATAATTCGTATCATTAAATTAAAAGTGATTTTTATAGTTGGAAAAAATATATGTGTAGATGCTTGTTTACCGTACAATTTCTATTACAATGTAATATTTTAGTTAGAAAAACTATTGAAAAGACTGACAAAAGCTGAGGAGTTTTCTAGATGTTGTCAAGAAGATTGCTCAATGACATTTTGAGGCACTCATCTGATCTGAGCAACTGAAAATATGATTCAATGGTAAAACAGTTCGTGGTAATGAACTTTAAATAAGGAGCGACCCGGCTCAATAGTAATCAAAACTAAAAAAACAGAATTTTGAAACCAGTATATACATAAAGAAATCAGATTTTTATGCTGATTTCAAGTATATAAGTTTCATTAAGTGCAGTTTTACCCATCAAAAGTTACGAGGCAGAAAAAAATTTGCCTTATTTTTGAAAAAAGGGGGAAACACCCCCTAAAAATGATAGAATCTTAATGAAAATCAAACCATTAGATTCAGCGTAACAAAAAACCCCACTGTAGATGTTTCAAGTTCCTATCTGCAAAAATGTGGAATTTTGTATTTTTTGCCAGAAGAAAGATCACGGATGCGTGTTTATTTGTTTGTTTGTTTGCTTTTCCCCAGGGGTGGTCATATCGATCCAGTAGTCCTAAAATATCGTGAGAGGGCTCATTCAAACGGAAATTAAAAGTTCTAGTTCCATTTTTAAGTGACCAAAAAATTGGAGGGTAATTTAGCCCCCTCCCACGCTCATTTTTTTCCCGAAGTCACCCGATCAAAATTTTGAGATAGCCATTTTGTTCAGCATAGTTGAAAATCTAATAAATATATCTTTGAGGAGGAATTAATCCCTCACTGTTTCTGGGGGAAGGACTGCAACTTATGAGATTTGCCCATTGTTTACATATAGTATTGGTTATTGGGAAGTATACAGACGTTTTCAGGAGGGATTTTTTTCTGGTGTGTGTGGGGGGGGGAGAGGTCGTAGGAGGGGGTCACATGGGAGGATCTTTCCATGGAGGATGTTTCCTTGGGGAAAGGGACTTTTCTATGAAGGGGCGCCAGATTTCCCAGTATTATTTAAAAAAACGATCAGAAATTAAATAAAAAAGCAAGTGTTTTCATCTGAAAGTAAGGAGCAACATTAAAACCTAAAATGAACAGAAATTATTACGTATATTAGGGAGTTCGCCCCCTAGTGCTCTTTACCACCAAGTCAAACCACCTTGCTCTTTACGCTAAAGTTTTTTTTAGTACTTTCAAAAGACCTATCTATTTTAATTAAACGGTCTTTGTGATTCAGGGGTTTGTGATTCAAACAAAATTCGAGCTTTAGCGTAAAGAGTGAGGTATTGACTAGGAGGTGAACCCCCTCATATACATAATGATTTTTGTTCGTTTTAAGTTTTAATGTTGCTCCTTACTTTCAGATGAAAAAACTTGTTTCTTTTTATTTAATCTTGATCAAGGGCGGTCTTGTGATCTAGGAATAGAACGAAAGATTGGCTAAGCTGGTTACCGGTTAGGTTATGTTTCAGAGACAAGGGATAATAATATATTACCAAAGAGTGTTCTTTTCTGCCAATGTGATTGTCACCAAATGAAAAGCAGGACGTCCTCATGTGTGTTCATCACAAAGAAATTCAAAGGAAGTGGAAACTTCATTGAGGGGATTAAAGAGTGACATTTTGAATATAGTAAGGTAGAAGAGAAGTGTGCAAAGCTATATTAGCGTCTTTCAGCTTATTACTGCAACGCGTTGCAAGTAGCAACAGCAGTCAATAGGTAAGAAATAAAGCGCTCAGCCTTTAGATTAGTAATACAGTCTTCACGAAAGATTTTGAAGAGCGTTGAAGTACACTTTATTCTCATGGGCATATGAACTCTTCCTCTTGAAAACATAAGTTCAAAACACCTCTAAGGTCTAATCTGTTTGTACCTTTGTCTTTATATTTACCGTCTATTTCTAAGACACATCCACGGATAAGTCCCTGGATCTTTGGTTCAAACTTAACTTGCTTAAGCCTTTCGTTCAAACCCTCTGAAACCAAAAAAAATTGTTTCATGGTGAAAGCCCGTAATAATAAAAAATTGTACACTGGAAAAATTGTATATCTAGAGAATTGGGTACAGAACAGTCGTTGAATACAGGGGGTCAGTATTATTTCATCAACAAAGTGAATTATCAGTAGGGTGCCTCGTCTGGATTTGCGTGCAGGTATAGGAATTCCCATACTATTTGCTTGATGCTCTACACCTTTTCAAAGAGAGTCAGAACTGCCTCACACAGTTTTACGTAGACATTTTTTTTTTAAGTTGGCAAGGTATAATGTGGTCAAACATGTTTTGGGAGTATGCACGAAATTATGTAACTCAACCAGACTGCTTTTTTTTATATTGATAAGAATTTCATAAGAATGTACGTCGTGAGTTCACGTGCACATTTTTTTTAAAGCTGAAATGATATAATGTGGTCCAACATGTTTTGTGAGCATGTTTTAATGTTTTAACATATCCTAGAAAGTACATTGAATATTATTAACTTTGAAACAATGGTTACTTCAATTGTCAGAGTGAGTATAGCTTACTGAATTTCTTAATGGAACTACAGATAAAACTCATTTTGATAATTCATTCCAATTTCAGGGGGACTAAGCCCCCCTCCCCCCTCCATCAATACCCACCATCAGAAAATATGATTATAAACACCATAAAAAGAAGATTACGCTTTGTTTCTATTATGTAAACAAAAACCCCTCCTCCAGTGCTCTGTCTACGAGCAAAATTCTTTAGTTTTAGTTATTTCGTTCAAAATGGCTCTTTACCCAATTGTGTGTTTAAGATATTTCGTCTTTTTTCCGGTCTAACTAAAGACATCTGTGTCTTATCTTGTTAGCAAGAGTAACAATTTCCAAACAACCTTTTACATGTTCATTATCTGGAATTATTATTAATACCACATGTTTAAGAACAGTGCCAATGATTTCCTTGAGAAATAGATTCTTGTTGTGGTCAAATTAGGTGAGAGTAAAGCCTTTGAAATGCGATGCGTGAGTGATGTTTGAACAATGTCGACAATTTAAAATAGGGTCTAGCGTTATGGTATACTAAAAAAAAATTGATATAAAAATCATAAATTAAAGAATGCTACACTAAGCTCAGAACTGATTTGAGGGGGTAATTTGTATCATGGGAAGAGGTTTTTGGAATCCCCCTTCCCCCCAAACTCAAAATTTTCAAAAAATTTCCTTTTGAAGCGTTTTAAAATATTTCTAAGGCGCTAAAACATAAAGTGCTACAAATATTAGAATCGACTTTATAGGGCAAATTATATTATGGGAAGATGTTTTTGAAATCCCCCTTCCCTCAAAACTCAGATTTTCCAAAATTCTACATTAGAAGCCTTTTTAATTATTTCTAAAGCGCTAATACATAGAGTGCTACAAATATCAGAATCGACTTTATAGGGCAAATTATATTATGGCAAGATGTTTTTGAAATCCCCCTTCCCCCAAACTCAAAATTTTCCAAAATTTTACTTTAGAAGCCTTTTTAATTATTTCTAAAGCGCTAAGACAGAGTGCTACAAATATCATAATTGACTTTATAGGACAAATTATATTATGGCGTGATGTTTTCCAAATCCCCCTTCCCCCCAAACTCAAAATTTTCAAAAATTTTACTTTATAATCCTTTTTAATTATTTCTAAAGCGCTAAGACATAGAGTGCTACAAATATCAGAATTTACTTTATAAGTCAAATTATCTCAAGGGGAGATTTTTTTGAAATCACCCTTCCCTCCAAACTCAAATTTTCCAAAATTCTAAATTAGAATCCTTTTTAATTATTTCTAAAGCGCTAAGACATAGAGTGCTACAAATATCAGAATCGACTTTATAGGTCAAATTATGTTATGGCAAGATGTTTTTTAAATCCCCCTTCCCCCCAAACTCAAAATTTTACTTTAGAAGCTTTTTTAATTATTTCTAAAGCGCTAAGACATAGAGTGCTACAAATATCAGAATCGACTTTATAGGACAAATTATATTATGGGAAGATGTTTTTGAAATCCCCCTTCCCCCCAAACTCAAATTTTCCAAAATTTTTCTTTAGAAGCCTTTTTAAATATTTCTAAAGTGCTAATAGTTATAACACTACAAACATCAGAATAAACTTTAGAGGGCAATTTATCTGTAAAAAAGGGAAATCGTTTTTCCATGCTAAATTTTTCGTCTCCCCCTCCGAAAAGAGACCAAGATCTAAAAATCTAAATTTTTTACTCCCCCTCCGAAAAGAGACCAAGAGACCAAGATATCACATCGATGCAAGCTGCAAGACCATCCATCATTAGATATGCTAGCTCCATTACAAGTTCTCTGGACCAGCCAGGAGCCTCTCAAGCCAGTGTCAGCGCTGCACAAACCTCTATGCAACCTGGCAGAAAATTCAAGAGGGAGTGGATAGATTCTGATAATACATCAACCTCATCTATGCAAGATACGGACATCACCACCCCATCCGACACACACGTGCAGTCTGATTTTGGAAATGTACGTATTTTTTACCTAATGTACTTTACGTTATTGCTATTACAAATAGTAGATTTTTAAAACGAGGAGATTTGTAGGAAAAATGAATCTGATCGCTATTTTTTATGGATGACTAGATTTGTAGGAACAAAAGAGTCAATTTTTTTAATGAGTTATTAAGACAATTATTGAATTTTTTTTATTATTTTTTTTATAATTTTTGACAATTATTGAATTATTGAGATTTTTTTTACCATATTTTATTGCTATTAGTCAAATGTTGCGATGTGTGTGCGTGAACGTGTGTGCGCATACGTGTGTGTGTGTGAGTGTGTGTGTGTGTGTGTGTGTGTGTGAGTGTGTGCGCATGTGTGTGTGTGCGCATGTGTGTGTGTGTGAGTGTAAGAGTGTGTGTGAACGTGTGTGCGCATAAGTGTGTGTGTCTGTGAGTGTTTGCGTGTGTGTGTTTGTGTGTATGCGTGTGTGTGAACGTGTGTGTGTGTGTGTGAGTGTGTGCGCATGTGTATGTATGCGTGTGTGTGTTATTAACAAAATTTGTAATTTATTATGCATTTGTTTTGTAAATAATACTATAAGCAAAAATTTGTAATTTATTATGCATTTGTTTTGTAAATAATACTATAAGCAAAAATTCGTAATTTATTATGCATTCGTTTGATAAATAAGAATCCAATTAAGAAAAAAAAAATTGGTTGATAAATCCGACTAGAACAAAAATAGCGTGCTATAATTATGATAAGACTTTCCTAAAAAAAAATTGTTTGATAAAGCTGACTAGGAAATACATAGCGTGCTATAATTATAATAAAAGATTCCTAAAAAAAAATTGTTTGATAAATCCGACTAAGAAAAAAATAGTTTGCTATAATTATGATAAAACTTTCCTAAGAAAAAAATTTTTTGATAAATCCAACTAAGAAATAAATAGTGTGCTATAATTATGATAGAACTGTCCTAAAAAAAATCGTTTGATAAATCCAACAAAGAAATAAATAGTGTGCTTTAATTGTGATAAAACTTTCCTAAAAAAAAAATTGTTTGATAAATTCAACTAAGAAATAAATAGTGTGCTATAATTGTGATAAAACTTTCCTATAAAACAAAAAAATTGTTTGATAAATCCAACTAAGAAAAAAAAATAGTGTGCTATAATTGTGCTAAAACTTTCGTCAAAGAAAAAAAACTCAATCCATTCATTTTCTAGTTACAGGGGGAAACTACGAAAACAACTGACTTCCCTGGCCCGGGACTTCAAAGTATCATGGGCAATTTTCCCCTCTCGCCGGATGATGATGTTAGTTAAGGTACGTTAGTTGGTATCCCCTTGGATTTTCAATTTACAACTGAAGAAATGGACAGCCTTATGCAAATTGTTGGACCTACTGTTCCCGGGGACATTTTTGACGATGACTTTATAATTAGTGAATTGGATCCTGTGCAAATAGGTGCAGGACATGAAAATAGTGTCATATCCTCGGAACTACGTGAATTTTATTTGTTAGAGTCTGCTCTAGGTCAATTACAAACATATAGGGTATATTTAAATCCTCCCGAAGAAAACGTGGTTGACGGGAGTCTTATTTTAACAGACCCTGTAAATGTTCTTCATAGCTACATCGACCGAATTCGAGCACTTATTGAGATTGAGATTCAGAAATGGAAAGGGTCAAGGGGGGATTAAAGAATCAGTCAATCAAAAGTTTATTTACAAAAGGGGAATTCTGGAGTTATTTTTTATTTTTATTTTTTAACTGGCAATTAAAATTTTTACCCTGGTCTAAATAAATTTGAGGGTAACTTTTTCATTTGGGTAAATAAATTAATATTGACTTTGGACACATTTACCGAGAGGGGACGTTGGTCCACAATTTTATACATTGAACACTTGGATCTGAATCTTAATAGATTAAAAAAAAAACTTTTGTTTAAGAGGGGTGGGTAGTAGTCGACGAATAAAATACCACCCAGAATTGTCGGCTACAGGAGGAGTTCACAGTTTCTCTTTTGACACAGGGCTGCAATGCTTTAAAAATGCATTTTTAGCAACAGCCCATAAAACATTAAATAATGAGTCATGAATGAAAAATCTCGACAGCCTTTTACGTAACGGGGGAGAAAATTTCCCTAAAGTAAATTTTGACTGTTTAGAGGGGAAGTATCTGGTTTCATTGAAAGAAATAACCATATTCGAAAAAGTAAATGAAAATCTTGGGTTGGGGGTGGTTGTTCTCCAGTATGACACGGAATTTGTAAATGGGGGAAAGAAACCAAATAAAAAAGGTATTTTATATTCAGTTAGGACACCGTCAGTAGATAATGTTAAAAATTGGGTTTGGGTTATTTACGAGCCCCCCAAAGATAAAAATTCCTATGGTCAATTTTTCCCCGTTACAGCAATAAGTCGACTTTGATCCCAAGGCAAAAAATATGGGGAACGTCACTACTGCCCAATGTGCCTTTCCCCATTTAAAATTGAAAGAACATTCACAGATCACATGAGACATTGTAAAATTCATGGAAATAAAAGAACAGAATTGCAAGCAGAAGGCAAAGATACTTTACAATTTTAGAATTTTCAAAAGTCCCTGCTACAAGTAGATAAAGTATCTTTAGACTGTGAATAAAGACTAGTAGAGGTATCGGGCCCATCGAGGCCAAATAGTCAAAAAACACGAACTAGTTGCGTGTTCCTGTGCGCATGCTCGTCGCGATTCCAATAATAAAATGCAGCTGGAAGTTTTTTTTGGCTATGGATGAGGAGGGTAGCATGGAAAAGTTATTGGTGTCTTTAATAAAAACAGCAAACAGCGCAATTTCACGATTGCGTCACACCAACTACCCAATGTCATTATCAGATAAGGAGCAACTGGCACTAGAAAAGGGGTCAATTTATTGGGTTTGTAGGGGTGTTCTTGCTCCAAAAGACGCGGTCCAGGATCATAATCACTTTATTGACCCCAATTCAACGGGAAAAAGTAACTTTCTGGGGTGGGCTCACAATTCATGTAATTTAGAAATTAAACAGCAACTCTATCTTCCGGTTTTTATACATAATTCTAAATACGATCTGAAGTATGTGCTACCAGCAATGGCACATCTTCAAAGAAATGGAACAGTGGATGATGCTTGGGTGATAGACAGCTTTTCCTACAAAATCATTCCTAAATCATCGGAAAAGTTGCTTGTTTTGGAATTTATGTGGAAATTTGTTGAAGACGACGTTGAGTACACGAATAAAATTCGCTTTTTAGATTCCTACAGTTTTTTCCCCAAATCATTGAGCGAATTAATTCAAGTGCAGAAAAACGATGACGACTGCAACGCTTTCCCCCTTCTCAAGTAACAATTTCCAAATGATTTATATGAATTGTTGACGGCCAAGGGCATATATCCTTATGATTATTATTGTTCCATGTCGAGATTTGCCGAGGAAACTATTCCCTCGATTGAATCGTTTTACGACAGTCTACATGATCGTAGGTGCACCCCCGATAAATACAGTTTTGCTAAAAAAGTATGGGCAGAGGGAGGGCGTAAAAATGGGTTTGGCTACTGCAAGCTTTATTTGTCGAGTGATGTGTTACCTTTGCTAGACATTATGTGTAAAAATACGGACAAAATCTAAATCTATGGGGAATTTAATCTTGATTTAGGATATTATTTTTCATCTCCTCATTTGGTGATTGCCCTCTTCCTAAAAATTAGCGGGGAAAAAATTGGGCTAATCACTGACATTGATCAGCACTTGTTCATCGAAAGGTCAATGAGGGTTGGGCAAGTTTTTCACGGGGATCGTATCTTGGAAACTGATCCAACTGGAGAGAAGACGGGGACAAAATTAGATGCAGTTTTCACTGATATTTGTTAACACTACCCTTCAGCCATATCCCGATGTGCGCTAGCTTGCCATGAATGTAAGTGCCTCAATGAGCATCAAACTTCCCATTTCCCCAGAATGGAAAGCGTTGTGGAGAATAGTCCGTTTAAATGTTTATTTGAAATCGATTCGGAGATACCAGTTGAGCTACATGATTCGGCAAAGGATTTTGTTTTTCCGTGCATCAATAGACCTGTGACTAGGGACTCTTTGAGCCCCCGCAGTAGGCGTTTAATCGAGGTGGACGAATTGCATTGGTCACCTTCAAAACAAAAACTTATTGCTTACCTTCTGCCGAAAAAAAATGTTGTTGTACATCATGTGGCTTTAAAATGGATGTGCAACAACGGTTTCAACGTCACAAAGGTTCATAGAGCCCTCCAGTTTAGTCAAAAACCCTTTCTAAAAACGTTTGTTGACACCTTTTTCAAGAAACGTTCTGAAGCACAAACGAAAGCCGAAAAAGAAATTTATAAGCTCATTTTGAATTCGGCTGTCGGTGAAATGTGTGAGAGTGTTCGCAATAGGAATCGTTGTGACGTCGTGACCGATCCCAAACAATGTGCCCGAATTATTGCCGATCCAAATTACACTTCCTTCACAATCATTGGCCCGGACACGGTACTATTGAATAGAAAAAAAGAAGCATTGTCCTGAATAAAAATATTGCTCCAGGCAGTACGATCTTAGAGATCTCTAAAAAGCTCATGTTGTAATTCTACTACAATGTGGCTAGGGTACAGTGGCCGGAGAAGGGGCAAGTAGAGGTCTGCTACGGGGACAAAGATTCTCTACTGCTAAAAGTAAAAAAATTCAATCTAATTGGGGATTTGGCACACGGTGAAATTATCAACTCACGGATGAACTACACCACTTGGGGTTGGCTGTATCAAGAGCTAGTGAATCGTCGGGCACAAAATCAGCTTTTCTTTTTTAAGTCAGAAACGATAAGCGACATGATTTCCCGTGGTAAGTTCGAAGATTTACTTTATACAGACACACGACGAGGAAATCAAGAAACGTTGCAAAGGAGTACCCACGCGCTATGTGGATAAGAATTTCGACATGGACATCTATAGGAATTGTATTGTTAAAAATACAATTCCACGAGCCAAATTGCTGGCAATTCGTTCCCTCAACTACAGGAACTTTACTGTAAATGTAGAAAAAATTGCAATGAGTACCATTTCCGACAAGGTCTATGTTTGTCAAGACGGTTTGACTACCCTCCCCCTTGGGCACTATTTAACTTCAGACCAGGCCGAATGTGTTATCTATCAAATAAATTTTTCCCCAAAACCTTGGGGGGGGGCGCGAGCCCCCCCCCCCATGTCTGCTACGGGAACACAGATTCTCTACTGTTAAAAGTAAAAACCCCAAATCTAATTGATGATTTGGCGCACGGTGAAATTCTCAGCTCACGGATGGACTACACCAATTGGAGTGGGCTTCACCCAGCGCTAGTGAAACGTCGGGTGCCAAATCAGCTTTTATTTTTTAAATCAGAAACAGGAAGCGACATGATTTCCCGTGGTATTTTTGTAATTCCAAAGGTGTACTTTATACAGAAACACGACGACGAAATCAAGAAACGTTGCAAAAAAGTACCCACGTGCTATGTGAATAAGAATTTTGGCTTGGACATTTATAGGAATTGTATTATTCAAAATACAATTCCACGAGCCAAATTGCTGGCAATTCGTTCCCTCAACTACAGGAACTTTACTGTAAATGTAGAAAAAATTGCCATGAGTACCATTTCCGACAAGGTCTATGTTTGTCAAGACGGTGTGACTACCCTCCCCCTTGGGCACTATTTAACTTCAGACCGGGCCGAATGTGTTATCCATCAAATAAATTTTTCCCCAAAACCTTGGGGGGGGGGGGCAGCTTGCCCCCCCCTCTCCCAAGGCCGCGAGGCCCCCCCCCACGGTTTTGGGAAAAAATTTATTGGACTTTATTCAAACCGAGACTTTCCCTATGGATAACACATTCGGCCCGGTCTGAAGTTAAATAATGCCCAAGGGGGAAGGTAGTCACACCGTCTTGACAAACATAGACCTTGTCGGAAATGGTACTCATTTATAAATTTCTTTTTCGGCTTTCTTTTGTGCTTCAGAATGTTTCTTGACAAAGGTGTCAACAAATGTTTTTAGATAGGGTTTTTGGCTAAACTGGAGGGCTCTATGAACCTTTGTGACGTTGAAACCGTTGTTGTACATCCATTTTAAAGTCACATGATGTAGAACAATATTTTTTTCGGCAGAAGGTCAGCAATAAGTTTTTGTTTTGAAGGTGACCAATGCAATCCGTCCACCTAAAATAAACGTCTAGTGCAGGGGCTTAAAGAGTCACTATTCACAGGTCTATTGATGCACGGAAAAACAAAATCCATTACTGAATGGGTTAGCTCAACTGGTATCTCCCAATCGATTTAAAAAAACCATTCAACCAGCCCAGTCTCCTCAGCGCTTTAAATTCTGGGGAAATGGGGAGCTTGATGGTCATTGAGGCATTTATAGTCATTGCAAGCTGGTACACATCGGGGAATGGTTGAAAGGTAGTAAGAACAATCATCTGGGAAAAATATATCTAATTTTGTCCCCGTTTTCTCTCCAGTTTGATCAGTTTACAAGATATAATCTCCGTGAAAAACGTTCCCACCCCTCATTGACCTTTCGATGAAAAAGTGCTGATCAATATCAGTGATTAGCCCAATTTTTTCCCCGCTAATTTTTAGGATGCGGTCCATCACCAAATGAGGAGATGAAAAATAGTACCCCAAATCAAGATTAAATTCCACATATATTTTGTCTGTATTTTTACACATTATGTCGGACAGACTTAACACATCACTTAAAAAACACAGCTTGCAGTGGTCAAGCCCATTTTTACAACCTCCCTCTGCCCAAACTTTTTTTTAGCAAAGCTGAATTCGTCGGGGGTGCATCTACGATTATGCAGACTATTGTAAAACGATTCGATTGGGGGAATAGGTTCCTCAGCGAATTTCGACATGGAACAATAATAATCATAAGAATAGATGCCCCTGGCCGACAAAATATCGTATGAACCATTTTAAAATTGTTTTTTGAGAAGCATGAAATCATTGCAATTGGCATATGGCGTGCGTACCTGAAATTTTTTCGCGCAATGATTTAGGGAAAGAACTGTAAGACTCTGAAAAGCAAATTTTATTCACTGTCTCAGTATCGGCTTCAACAAATTTCAGCATCAATTCCAAAACAAGCAACTTTTCCGATGATTTAGGAATGATATTGTAGGAAAAGCTGTCTATCACCCATGCATCATCCACTGTTCCATTTCTTTGAAGATGTTCCATTGCTGGTAGCGCATACTTCAGATCGTAGTTAGAATTATGTATAAGAACCAGAAGAAAGAGTTGCTGTTTAATTTTTAAATAACATGAATTTTGGGCCAACCCCTGAAAGTTACTTTTTCCTGTTGAATTGCGATCAATACGGTGATTATGATCCTGGACAACGTCTTTTGGGGCAAGAACATCCCTACAAACCCAGCAAATTTTCCCCTTTTCTAGTGCCAGATGCTCCTTATCTGATAATGACTTTGGGTAGTTGGTGTGACGCAATCGTGAAATTGCGCTGTTTGCTGTTTTTATTAAAGACACCAATAACTTTTCCATGCTACCCTCCTCATCCATAGCCAAAAAAACTCTTCCAGCTGCATTTTATTATTGGAATCTTGACGAGCATGCGCATAGGAACACGCAACTAGTTTGTGTTCCTTGACTATATTTGGCCTTGATGGGTCTGATACCTCCACCAGTCTTGATTCATAATCGAAAGATACTTTATCAACTTGTAGCAGGGAATTTTGGAAGTTTTTAAATTGTAAAGTATCTTTGCCTCCTGCTGGCATTTCAATTCTTTGATTGCCATGAATTTTACAATATCTCATGTGATCCGAGAATGTTCTTTCAATTTTAAATGAGGAAAGACACATGGGAAATTAGGGACGTTCCCCATCTTTTTTGCCTTGGGATAAGAGTCGACTTATTGCTGTAACGGGGAAAAAATGACCATAGGAATTTACATCTTTGGGGGGCTCGTAAATAACCCAAACCCAATTTTTAACATTATCTACTGAAGGTGTCCTAACTGAATATAAAACCCCTTTTTTATTTGGTTTCTTTCCCCCATTTACAAATTCCGTGTCATACTGGAGAACAACCACCCCCAACCCAAGATTTTCATTTGCTTTTTCAAATATGGTTATTTCTTTTAAGGACACCGGATACTTCCCCTCTAAACAGTCAAAATTTACTTTAGGGAAATTTTTTCCACCGTTACGCGCAAGTCCGTCGAGATTTTTCATTGACGATTCATTATTTAATGTTTTATGGGCTGTTGCTAAAAATGAATATTTGAAGCATTGCAGCCCCGTTTCAAATATGAAACCCTGAACCCCTCCTGTAGCCGACAAATCTGGGTGGTATTTTATTCGTCGACTACTACCCGCCCCCCTTAAAATAAAGTTTTTTTTTAAATCTACTGAGATTCAGATCCATGTGTTCAATGTATAAAGTTGTGGACCCGCTTCCCCTCTCGTTAAACATGTCCAAAGTCAATATTAATTTATTAACCCAGTTGAAAAAGTTATCCTCAAATTCATTTATACCAGGGTAAAAAGTTTGATTGCTAGCCGAAAAATGAAAATAAAAAATGCCTCCAGATGCCTCCTTTTGTAAATAAAATTTTAGATTGACTGATTCTTTAATCCCCCTTGACCCCCCCATTTCTTAATCCAAATCTCACTAAGTGCTCACAGATGGTCGCGGGTGCGATGAAGAACATTTCAATGGGATTTTAAAATGACGCCCCCGTCCAACACGTTTTCCTCGTGGGGGTTAAAATCTACCCTTTGTGTTTGTAAGTGATCTAGAGCAGACTCTAACAAATAAAATTCGCGTAGTTCCAGGGATATGAACTATTTTCATGTCCTGCGCCTATTTGTACAGGATCCAATTCACTAATTATAAAGTCATTGTCAAAAATGTCCCCGGGAACAGTAGGTCCAACAATTTGCATAATGCTGTCCATTTCTTCAGTTGTAAATTGAAAATCCAAGGGGATACTAAATGACGTACCTTCACTAACATCATCATCCGGCGAGAGGGGACAATTGCCGATGACACTTTGAAGTCCCAGGCCAGGGACGTCAGTTGTTTTCGTAGCTTCCCCCTGTAACTAGAAAATGAATGGATTGAGTTTTTTTTCTTTGACGAAAGTTTTATCACAATTATAGCACACTATTTTTTTCTTAGTTGGATTTATTAAACAATTTATTTTTTTTGGAAAGTTTTATCATAATTATAGCACACTATTTATTTCTTAGTTGGATTTATCAAACAATTTTTTTTGAGGAAAGTTTTATCACAATTATAGCACACTATTTTTTTCTTAGTTGGATTTATCAAACAATTTTTTTTTAGGAAAGTTTTATCAGAATTATAGCAAACTATTTATTTCTTAGTCGGATTTATCAAACAATTTTTTTCTTTGAGGAAAGGTTTATCATAATTATAGCAAACTATTTTTTTCTTAGTCGGATTTGTCAAACAATTTTTTTTAGGAAATTTTTATTACAATTAAAGCACACTATTTTTTTTCTTAGTTAGATTTATGAACAAATTTTTTTTTTCTTAATTGGATTCTTATTTATCAAACAAATGTATAATAAATTACGAATTTTTGCTTATAGTATTATTTACAAAACAAATGCATAATAAATTACGAATTTATGCTTATAGTATTATTTACAAAACAAATGCATAATAAATTACAAATTTTGTTAATAACACACACACGCATACATACACATGCGCACACACTCACACACACACACACACGTTTAAACACCCACTAATACACACACACACACGCAAACACTCACACACACACACACACGTATGCGCACACACGAACACACACACATGAACACGCACACACACACACACGCACACACACGTACGCGCACACACACACACACACAAAAACACACACACACACACACTCAAAAACACACACACACACACACACGTATGTGCACACACGTTCACGCACACACATCGCAACATTTGACTAATAGCAATAAAATATGGTAAAAAAATCTCAATAATTCAATAATTTTCAATAATTATAAAAAAAATAATAAAAAAACTCAATAATTGTCTTAATAACTCATTAAAAAAATTGACTCTTTTTTTTCCTACAAATCTAGTCATCCATAAAAAATAGTGATCGGATTCATTTTTCCTACAAATCTACTCGTTTTAAAAATCTACTATTTGTAATAGCAATAACGTAAATTACATTAGGTAAAAAATACGTACATTTCCAAATTCAGACTGCACGTGTGCATCAGATGGAGCGGTGATGTCCGTATCTTGCATAGATGAGGTTGAGGTATTATGAGAATCTATCCACTCTCTCTTGAATTTTCTGCTAGGTTGCATAGAGGTTTGTGCAGCGCTGACACTGGCTTGACAGGCTCCTGGCTGTTCCAGGGAACATGTAATGGAGCTGGTATATTTAATGATGGATGGTCTTGCAGCTTGCATCGATGTGATATCACCCCATCTTGGTCTCTTTTCGGAGGGGGAGTAATTGTAGGAATCTTCCTCTTCCTTAAAAAAGAAGAAAAATTTAGCATGGAAAAACGATTTCCCTTTTTTACATATAAATTGCCCTCTAAAGTTTATTCTGATGTTTGTAGTGCTATAACTATTAGCGCTTTAGAAATAATTAAAAAGGCTTATAAAGAAAAATTTTGAAAAATTTGAGTTTGGGGTGAAGGAGGATTTCAAAAACATCTCCCTATAATATAATTTGTCCTATAAATTCGATTCTGATATTTGTAGCACTCTATGTCTTAGTGCTTTATAAATAATTAAAAAGGCTTCTAAAGTAAGATTTTGAGTTTGGGGGGAAAGGGGGATTTCAAAAACATCTTGCCATAACATAATTTGACATATAAAGTCGATTCTGATAGTTGTAGCACTCTATGTCTTAGCGCTTTAGAAATAATTAAAAAATCTTATAAATTAGAATATTGGAAAATCTGAGGTTGGAGGGAAAGGGGATTAAAATAACTTCTTCCCATAATATAATTTACCCTTTAAAATCAAGTCTATTATTTGTAGCACTAAGTATATCAGAGTCTCATGAATAAATAAAAAAAAGCTTCTAGAGTAAAATTTTGCAAAATTTTGAGTTTGAGGGGAAGGGAGATTTCGAAAACATCTTCCCATGATTTAAATTGTCCTCTGAAGTTGATTCTGATATTTGTAGCACCATGTCCATGTCTTAGCTCTTTATAAAAAATTAAAACGGATTCTAAAGTAGAATTTTGAAAAATTTTAAGTTTGGGGGGAAGGGGGATTTTAAAAACATCTTCTCAAGACAAGATTTATCCTATAAATCCGATTCTGATATTTGTAGTCCTTTATATCCAAGCACTTCAGAAATAATTAAAAGGGCTTCCAAAGTAAAATATTGAAAAATCTTAACTTGGGGGGATAGGGGATTAAAATAACTTCTTCCCATAATATAATTTGCCCTATAAAATCAATTCTATTATTTGTAGCACTCTATATCTTAGCGCTTTAGAAATATTTAAAAAGCTTCTAAAGTAAAATTTTTGAAAATTTTGAGTTTGGGGGGAGGGGGATTTCAAAAACATCTTCCCATGATATAAATTACCCCTTAAAACCAATTCTGATTTTATTTTACTATTCTTTAATTAATAATTTTAATATCAATTTTTTTAGTATACCATAACGCTAGACCCTATTTTAAATTGACGACATTGTTCAAACATCACTCACGCATCGCATTTCAAAGGCTTTACTCTCGCCTAATCTGACCACAACAAGAATCTGTTTCTCAAGGAAATCATTGGCACTGTTTTTAAACATGTGGTATTAATAATAATTCCAGATAATGAACATGTAAAAGGTTGTTTGGAAATTGTCACTCTTGCTAACAAGATAAGACACAGATGTCTTTAGTTAGACCGGAAAAAAGACGAAATATCTTAAACACACAATTGGGTAAAGAGCCATTTTGAACGAAATAACTAAAACTAAAGAATTTTGCTCGTAGACAGAGCACTGGAGGAGGGGTTTTTGTTTACATAATAGAAAAAGCGTACTTTGTGTTTTCTAGTGAGTATACTCATCATATTTTAGGGTTTGTATTGATGGAGGGGGGAGGGGGGCTAAGCCCCCCCTGAAATTTGAATTTACTAGTAAAATGAGTTTTATCTGGAAATAAATTAAGAAATTCAGTAAGCTATACTCACGTTGAAAATTGAAGTATCCATTGTTTCAAAGTTAATAATATTCAATGTACTTTCTAGGATATGTTAAAACATAATAAAAATTAAATCGGAAGGCATGAACATTTTATACGAAATCTCAAGGATGAATACAAAACCAGTCCTTTTATTTTTTAACCAATCACCACTCGAGTTACCGTATATTGAGCAAGCACCAATGTCTATGATTGGTTCTTAAAAAGTGGATGTTGGATCGAAAAACAGTCTGGTTTAGTTATATAATTTCGACTATGCTCACAAAACATGTTGGACAACATTATATCATGCTAGCTTTAAAAAAAATGTGCACGTGAACTCGCGACGTACATTCTTATGAAATTCTTATCAATAGCAAAAAAACACCAGTCTGGTTGAGTTACATAATTTCGTGCATACTCTCAAAACATGTTTGACCACATTATACCTTGCCAACTTTAAAAAAAAATGTCTACGTCAAACTGTTTGAGGGAGTTCTGGCTCTCTTTGAAAAGGTGTAGAGCATCAAGCAAATAGTATGGGAATTCCTATACCTGCACGCAAATCTAGACGAGGCACCCTACTATTATCACAACTGTTTACATAACGAGCTTTAAGTGGTGCAAAACTCTGACCACAAGTGATGCTCTAAGGCACAGAAGAGAAGGTAAATTTTTTTTTGTAATTTAGAAGCTAATCTAAGGGATTAGCTCCAGCCCCCCCTCCCTGGCTGAATGATGCTGCCTTGTATTTTTATAGTTTTGTTTTGAGATTTCTATTGTACAGCATTGGAAGTGTCATCACCACCATTATCTGGGGGGAGTTAGGGGAGCCCCCCTCTAAAGAAAATCTGTTGTTATGGCTATAAATAAAATTTGAAGCCATAGGATTTAAGAATATACTGTAGATATGAATAGATAAACTTTTTTACTCTGTCACTCTCCTACTAGATTTGTCAGCTAACAGAAAGTCAGAAAAGATTTCTGAGGAATTCTTCATTAGGGAATAGGGAAAAAGACTTACCAATCTTGAAAAGCTCTTATTGATTTCTAGATGACTAGACTTAAAGTAATATTAATCCTAAAGATTGCTCAGAAGTCAGTTGAGTGGTTATAGTCCGGGGGCCAGACCCCTATAATGTGACAACTAGGTGATCAGAAAGACAGTCAGTTTAGCAATAGTTTCCGATTAAATCGACTACGCTGAATCTGAATATGGGTGGTGGCAAAGTTGGAGGTTAAGACTTGACCATCTAAAATCCAAAAAACTCCCTTATTAGGCCTATAAAATGTGTACAGACTGTTTATTTCTTTTAAGGTTTTACTGTTTCAATTCAGTTGCATGGCATCTCATATTATTCCTAATCTAGCCGTTTCTTATAATTTGTTTGTGTTTTTAAGATAACTTGTATAGTCCCGGAGCTATAGGTTAAAATATAATAGATTTCCCTGAAAATCTCAGAATTCAAAAGTTTATCTCAAGGTGAAGCACACATCTCACAACTCAAATATTTGTAGAATTTTTCATGTTTTACCAGTAATTACCTTAGATTTTGAGCTTCACACTCCCTAACATTTCCAAGCTGCAACTAGTTGGTGAAGCTGCACCGATTTTTTTTTTTTTAACGTATAAGCCAAAAATGTATGCGAAAATATATCTTGGCAAAATAGTGATATGACACAATATTCTATGCTAGAATTTAGCGTAGAATCCAAATATCAACTTTAATTTTCAGACCAATCTTAACTTTGTTTGTTATAGGCTAATTACTTATTTGCAGGCCTAACAATATTTTTTTTGAAAAATGGTATTGCTAGACATGTTTTTATGCCAAATTTTGATGCCGAGTCCAACGGTAGTGTTGACTTGGTCATCGTGTTTCAACTTTAGTTGCTATATGCTATTTAATTTGCTATAAACTCTGATTTTCTTGTAAATATAGTTGTAAATCCAGATTATAATGAACCTATGAAGCTTTGCAAGGTAGTAAACGGACACGGAAGAATCATGCTTGACAAAAGCTGAAAGCCGAAACCGCCAACATGATTAGAGAGCGTTTATTATTTTAAGTACTGTAAATCTATATCAAATACTTGTGTTGAAATTAAATGAGTAAAGATACAAGTAAAGCCTGTCAAAATGAAATTCCCGCGCATTCCAACGGTTTTCCCCAACGTACGAAAAAAATCCCGCTAATCCTCGTCTGAATCGTCGCTGTCGGCACCATATCACCCACCACATGCGCAAAGAATGTCGCATGGCCTTATCCCCAAACAAGGGCACATTTTACCGCACACAGTTTTACAGTAACAAAAGGTTGAAGCCTTGCTGACAGATGGAGGCCAGGGGGTCATCGCTGAAGTCACTGGACTGACTCCTAAAATGTCGTAATGGGTCCAGCCAAACTAAAGTGGGTTGAAGACATAGGGCTTAGGAATCACAGCCTGAAGAATAATGCCTCACTGAAGTACAGCTCTCTTGACGTGATATACGAAAGAACCATCTGTTGGGGGCAAGCTGTTCAAGTTCTTTTTTCTGGGAAATAAATGAATTCGGAGGTCATTGAGAGAATCCAATTCGGATTGTTTTTATCTATATACCGATACAGCCAATTTCGTACAGATACGATAGATTTCGGGCTCGTACATAATAATGTTTCAGATATCACTCCTCACTTTCAGTGTAATATCAGCAATTTATTGAATGAGCTGTGACTTAACAGCAGATGTAGCAAATGTTTTATTGCCCTTCGAGAAGAAAAAAACTGACCGTATCACATCCACTAATGCAATGTAGCAGCCCTATTGACTCTACAAGAGCCCACGATGTTTTGTTCACAATTTTATGGATCGGAAAGACTTTATCACGGAACTGAATGTAGAGTTCTGGTTCATAGTCTGGGTCATACATGCAGATAAATATTTCATGATAGTTCTGTAATGAATGACCACAATGTCTGTATCATTCGCTTCAACAATTAGTTGGGAACATCCATTTCTGTAGCATTCGGCAACATAGAAAGCTACACGCGTTTCTGATTCTTCATGTGTGCTGCACAAGGTAGCTTTGTATTCCGGTTTCGGATCTAAAGTTATTTTGGATGGGACCAATTTTAGCACCTTCATTCTGTTACTGAATCCGCCAGAGAGGTAAATGGTAAATCTTAATTCAGAAAGACAGAAATGGCTCCACAATTCAAAAATACATTCGATAAATCTTGCCTTACTCTCTGACTGCATAAGCAAAATATCCCAGTTTTCTAGCACCATGTTCTTCGTAACGATAAAACTCTTCGTAACTGTATTTCCTCTCCGCTCATGACATTCACTACTGTCTTTTAGAACAATAAGATGCCCGGGCATGTTTACAAGGCCGAACACTCCGTCATACCGATCAGCTACAATATGCAGCTCAGTTATAGATTTTGGGAGTCGATTTAATAGCCTTGCAAGGATTCGTTTCGAAAATGCCTCAACGGTTTCGGTTTTGTCTGGCAGTTGCGCCCGGATTGACGGCATGAAACCTACCACCACACCAGTTCCCGTGTTAATTGGTACTTCGCTAGGCCACTTTCTAAGCTAGAAGAGGTGCGAATGAACTCGAGAAAACTTGACTTCGTACCCGATCGAAGTTTAATACGTTCACCAGCTCCAGCTTCAAATATTGCTGGGGCATAGTGCAAAATTTCGTGTGGCATGATCTTACCTCAAGCGTAGATCTTTGACTAGTGACAACAGTAACCAAAATGATTTTAACAGCTTCCAATTCAGCATGAACGCTGCTACCAGTCTTGATTGTCGAACGTTTGGCCTGTTTTGTTTCGCAATCCATAATTATTACTTTAACCTTGAAAAAGGGGTTGGGTTTTCCATCGAAGTACGCTTCCAATACTTTTAAACCACTAGCACATGCACTCAGGAGGCTCTTTGCCACTGCCTCATCAGCGACTTGATTTGAAATGATATTTACCAATGATTCCTCATCACATGTAAACGGATCACTATGGTCTTCGACAACATACACCACATTACTGACAAGGTTTTCTTGGCGCTTCTCAAAGGTTCCATTTTTGCTTCCTTCACCGTCAAATTCACTCATGCTCTCAATTCCAGAGAGTCGACAAAGGGCAGAGGAAACCTCAGCACAGAATTGTATGGTGGTAGTACACTTGGCAACCGCCATTGAGCTCAGTGGGATTCTCTTTATTCCTTCCTTTTATTCTGATTCAAGGTTGAGTGTGGATTCCAGTGCGTGATCTGGGGAACACAATTTCATCTTGCAATTTCTCCGCTTCACGTTGAATAGTCCTTTGACAAAGATATCATGCAAGCTAGGTGGCAAGGTTTTCATGTCACTCAAATACTGGAGTAGGCATGCAGCATACTTATAAAGTCCTGCAGCTGTCACATACGGTAACATGAGGGTTGCACCCATAAAATGACCTTCCCAGTCTCCCTCACGCTCTGCCATCAGGAACTGGAGAAGAATCAGCCCAGATTCATATACTCCATCCACAACTTCGTTACTTGGTTTTTGTCACGCGACATGTTGAACTGGTTCATCAAAGGCTTCATAGATTCCAAGTGTTTGTCTAGGTTGTCAAATGAGCCTCCGCAATTCATGGACACATACATCAAATCGGGCAGCTCATCAAAAGTACTTGCTTCTTTATCTGATTCGATGAAATATTGTTCAAGAGCATTCCAATATACTCTATACAAAGCCTCTACTACGATGATTTGAGCCTGCATACACCTGTAATAGAGTTTTTCAGTCAAAGCTTTTTTCGCAGTTCCAGGGAGTAAGATGCCAGCCTTCCTAAAGATTTCTTCAAGCCCCGAGCCTTTCATGAGGTACCCAATGACACCAAGGAAGTTCATACACAGATGTAATCCACCCATTCTTGGAATACGTCACTGAATACTTCAGGCTCTTTCTTTTTTAATGCGATAATGATCTCAAAAATAGCTAGGTCACACGTTATTACAGTATGAGGTAACTTCAGTGCGCGAGCTGTGCGATGCATAATTTTCCCATTACCAAGCTCAAGTTTAATCAGCAACAGAGTTTACAAAATTGTTTCTTTCACAAAAGCTCTTTTTATTATTTTCGTCTTTTTCTTACTACGAAATGCGGACCAGCGAAATTTGATCTCAAGATGGAGTAGTAAAACAATTAGCCTATAACAATATGAAGTTGATATTTGGTTGAAAAGTAAAGTTCATAAGTAGAAAGCTATCTTATACTCGTGACATGACACCATATATGGGCATAGCCTCCCTAGGGAGAACACGTGGTTAATCGAAGTGGGTCAATGACCTAAATTTCCAAAGGTCGATTTATTTGGTGTTGTTGTTGTAAGTGCAAGCTCGAGGCGAATGTCAAGATGTTTCCAGGAATTAGGAAAACAGTTAGATCGCGTGTTTCCTTTCTTGTCAAATCAATCAACCATGACATCATCTGTCAGACATTAAAAAACTTCGCCTAGAAACAATTCTCCAGGAATAGATCCAAGTCATTAATACTTTGCCCCGGAAACAATTCTAAAACTTTGCCTAGAAACAATTCTCCAGGAATAGATCCAAGTCATCAATACTTTGCCCCGGAAACAATTCTAAAACTTCGCCTAGAAACAATTCTCCAGGAATAGATCCAAGTCATTAATGTCTTCTCTCCGGAAACAATTCTACTGGTCGAACTCCACAAGATATTAATAAAACTTTGCCATGGCAACAATTCTCCAAGAAACATCTTAGAGATGAATAGATTAACACGGGAATCAGGTTTCTTAGTAATTTGAAATGTGACAGCGCAGACATGCCAAAAACAAAAGGAACACGCTGAAATTACGTTTAGGGATTATTTGGGCGAAAGCGTTTTAGACATTTTAAGGAATTATTTTGGCGAAAAAGTTAGAAACATTTTAAAAGATGTTTTTAGAAGATATTTTAAAAGAGAATTTGAGGGTGAAACTGTGGTCGTTATAATACACAAGTTTTATTTGAACAGTGTTGTGAGGTCCTCTACCCCAACCCCAAAGGGTCCTCATACCCCACCCCAACCCCAAAGGAGGCTCCCGGTCCGAAAAGGTCCCCCAGGCTCCCAAAGGGCCACCTGATCCCCAATGGTATATTATGTTATGTTATGTTATGCTATGTTATGTTATGTTATGCTATGCTATGTTATGTTATATTATGTTATGTTATGTTATGTTATGTTATGTTATGTTATACCTTTCAAAAGACATTTCAGAGCAAGTTCCTTTCTTAATGTCCCTTCTAAACCCATTTTTCAACTTGAAGTACTCATCCTTTTCACCCACAACTTTAATTTACAGCTTTTTGGATACCTAAACACCAAGAAATACTTTTCAAAAGACATTTCAGAGTAAGTTCCTTTCTTAATGTCCCTCCTAAACCCATTTTCCAACTTGAAGCATCCTTCCTTTTTACCCACAACTTTACTTTACAGCTTTTTGGATACCTCAACAGTAAGAAATACCTTTCAAAAGACATTTCAGAGCAAGTTCCTTTCTTAATGTCCCTCCTAAACCCATTTTACAAGTTGAAGCATCCTTCCTTTTCACCCCCAACTTTACTTTACAGCTTTTTGGATACCTCAACACCAAGAAATACTTTTCAAAAGACATTTCAGAGCAAGTTCCTTTCATAATGTCCCTCCTAAACCCATTTTACAAGTTGAAGCATCCTTCCTTTTCACCCACAACTTTACTTTACAGCTTTTTGGATACCTCAACACCCAAGAAATACCTTTCAAAAGACATTTCAGAGCAAGTTGCTTTCTTAATGTCCCTTCTAAACACATTTTACAAGTTGAAGCATCCTTCATTTTCACCCCCAACTTTACTTTACAGCTTTTTTGGATACCTCAAGACCAAGAAATACTTTTCAAAAGACATTTCAGAGCAAGTTCCTTTCTTAATATCCCTCCTAAACCCATTTTACAAGTTGAAGCATCCTTCTTTTTCATCCACAACTTTACTTTACAGCTTTTTGGATACCTCAACACCCAAGAAATACTTTTCAAAAGATATTTCAGAGCAAGTTCCGTTCTTAATGTTCCTCCTAAGCCCATTTTACAAGTTGAAGCATCCTTCCTTTTCACCCACAACTTTACTTTGCAGCTTTTTGGATAACACAACACCCAAGAAATACTTTTAAAAGGGTATTTCAAAAACAGTTCGTTTCTTAATATCAAATACATACCCATTTTACTAGTTGAATCATCATACCTTTTCAACAAAAACTATACTTTAAAGCGTTTTGGTTAAAAAAACAAAAAAAAATAAATTACAAAAGAAATTTCAGAGCAAGTTCCTTTCTTAATGTCCCTCCTAAACCCATTTTACAAGTTGAAGCATCCTTCCTTTTCACCCACAACTTTACTTTCAGGCTTTTTGGATACCTCAACACCAAGAAATACTTTTCAAAAGACATTTCAGAGCAAGTTCCTTTCTTAATGTCCCTCCTAAACCCATTTTACGAGTTGAAGCATCCTTCCTTTAAAACCACTACTTTACTTTGAAGCCTTTAGTTTGAAACAACACCAAGAAATACTTTTCAAAAGACATTTCAGAGCAAGTTCCTTTCTTAATGTCCCTCCTAAACCCATTTTATAAGTTGAAGCATCCTTCCTTTTTCACCCACAACTTTACTTTACAGCTTTTTGGATACCGAAACACCAAGAAATACTTTTCAAAAGACATTTCAGAGCAAGTTCCTTTCTTAATGTCCCTCCTAAACCCCATTTTCCAACTTGAAGCATTCATTCTTTTCACACACAACTTTACTTTACAGCTTTTTGGATACCTCAACACCAAGAAATACTTTTCAAAAGACATTTCAGAGCAAGTTTCTTTCTTAATTTCCCTTCTAAACCCATTTTACAAGTTGAAGCATCCTTCCTTTTCACCCACAACTTTACTTTACAGCTTTTTGGATACCCCAACACTAAGAAATACCTTTCAAAAGGCATTTCAGAGCAACTTCTTTTCTTAATGTACATTCTAAACCCATTTTCCAACTTGAAGTACCCATCTCTTTCACCAACAACTTTACTTTACAGCTTTTTTGGATACCCCAACACCAAGAAATACCTTTCAAAAGACATTTCAGAGCAAGTTCCTTTCTTAAAGTCCCTCCTAGACCCATTTTACAAGTTGAAGCATCCATCCTTTTCACCCACAACTATACTTTTCAGCTTTTTGGATACCTCAACACCAGGAAATACCTTTCAAAAAGCATTTCAGAACAAGTTCCTTTCTTAATGTCCCTTCTAAACCTATTTTCCAACTTGAAGCAACCTTCCTTTTCACCCACAACTATAGTTTACAGTTTTTTGGATACCTCAACACCAAGAAATACTTTTCAAAAGACATTTCAGAGCAAGTTCTTTACGTAATGTCCCTCCTAAACCCATTTTCCAACTTGAAGCATCCATCCTTTTCACCAAAACTTTTCTTTACAGCTTTTTGGATACCTCAACACCAAGAAATACTTTTCAAAGGACATTTCAGAGCAAGTTCTTTTCATAATGTCCCTCATAAACCCATTTTACAAGTTGAAGTTGCCATCCTTTTCATCCACAGCTTTACTTTACAGCTTTTTGAATGCTCAACACCAAGCAATACTTTTCAAAAGACATTTCAGAACAAGTTATTTTCTTAATGTCCCTCCTAAACCCATTTTACAAATTGAAGTACCCATCCTTTTCACCCACAACTTTACTTCACAGCTTTTTGAATGTACAACACCAAGCAATACTTTTCAAAAGTTATTTAAGAACAAATTCTTTTCCAATTGAGCGTCATAAATCCATTTTACAACTTAAAGTACCCATCCTTTTCACCCACAACTTCAGTTTACAGCTTTTTGAAAGCACAACACCAAGCAATAATTTTCAAAAGACTTTTCAGAATAATTTCTTTTCTTGTCCTTCCTAAACCCATTTTACAAATTGAAGTACCCATCCTTTTCACCCACAACTTTACTATACTACCTTTTTGAATGCTCCAACACCAAGCAATACTTTTCAAAAGGTACTTCACAACAAGTTCTTTTCTTAATGTCCTTCCTAAACCCATTTTACAAGTTGAAGCATCCATCCTTTTCATCCACAACTTTACTTTACAGCTTCCGGGGAAATATTTGGAACATAACTTTAAATTTTTTCATCTCTTTGAGAAAGGTCGGAACTGAATTTAAGAAAATTTAGAATTAAAGTGAAACTTTTTATCTTCATAGAAAATAATCACAATCATAGTATAACTTTTCCTATCTTCTAAGGAAAAATTTAGAACTGAACTTTAAATTTCTCATGTATTGGTGAACTTAAGACTGAAGTGGAAGCTTTTTATTTTCTCTGGAGAAATTAGAAATGAATTGTGTTCTGTGGTAAAATTCAGAAGAGAACTGGAACTTTTCTATGTTCTATAAAAAATTTGGAACAGTATTTAAAATTTTTTCATCTCTTTGAGAAAAATCTGAACTGAAGTGAAAACTTTTTATATTATTTTGGGAAAATAGAATTGATCAATAACTTATTTCATTTTCATTGAGAAAATTCAGAATCGAAGTTGAACTTTTCTTCTTCCGGGAAAATATTTGGAACAGAACTTTAAATTTTTTCATCTCTTTGAGAAAAGTCGGAATTGAATTTAAGAAAATTTAGAATTAAAGTGAAACTTTTTATCTTCATAGAAAATAATCACAATCATAGTATAACTTTTTCTATCTTCTACGGAAAAATTTAGAAGTGAACTTTAAATTTTTATGTCTCGGTGAACTTAAAACTGAAGTGGAAGCTTTTTATTTTCTCTGGTGAAATTAGAATTGAATTGTGTTCTTTGGTAAAATTCAGAAGAGAACTTGAACTTTTCTATCTTCTAAGAAAAATTTGGAACAATATTTTTAAATTTTTTTATCTCTTTGAGAAAAATCTGAATTGAAGCGGGAAATCTCATTTTAGTTTGGTAAAATAGAATAGATCAATAGCTTGTTTCATGTTCATTGAAAAAATTCTGAATTGAAGTTTAACGTTTCTCCTTCCGAGTAAATATTTGGAACAGAAATTAAAATTTTGTTATGTATTTGAGAAAGGTCGGAACTGAATTTAAGAAAATTGTGAATTAAAGTGAAACTTTTTATCTTCATAAAAAATAATCACAATCATAGTATAACTTATCTGTTTGAGAAAAATCTGAACTGAAGTGGAAAATTTTTATATTATTTCGGGAAAATAGAAATGATCAATAACTTATTTCATTTTCATTGAGAAAATTCAGAATCGAAGTTGAACTTTTCTTCTTCCGGGAAAATATTTGGAACAGAACTTTAAATTTGACTCTTTGAGAAAGGTCGGAATTGAATTTAAGAAAATTTAGAATTAAAGTGAAACTTTTTATCTTCATAGAAAATAATCACAATCATAGTATAACTTTTCCTATTTTCTACGGGAAAATTTAACTTTTCTTCCACTTTTATTTTCTCTGGTGAAATTAGAAATGAATTGTGTTCTTTGGTAAAATTCAGAAGAGATCTTGAACTTTTCTATCTTCTTTGAAAAATTGAGCCTGATAATAGTATCTTTATCTCTAAAAATTCTTTTTCTTACATCCCTGACTTTTTTAATAGATATTCTGAGCGTTTGATGTTCTAGCATACCCTAAAAATAATGAACACTTAACAGAATAATGTATAAGATAATTTTAATGAAATAACGACATGTAGAATATTAATGTAAAAATACGTTAAATACATTATTATACATTATTAGTACACTTGCGCTTCACTTTCCGTCAATTCATCTTTATATTCATTGATGATATTGTCTGCTAATGTCCTTTTTATTCTGCCTGCGGTTTCACTGTCTATTGTCACATTATTTTTACATAGATAGCAGTTTTGGCATATTGATAAGATATGATTAATGACTTTATTGCAGGAGTATGCTTGTCTTCTTCTTTTTCTCTTTAAAATGCTAATACCGGAAATTTGATGATAGGATGTATCAACAGGTAATGTGTTACCAGCAACAGTAGCAAGGAGTTGTCCCCGATCATCGACAATTATTTTTAAGTTTACATTATCTTTGAGCACTAATTTCTCTGGTAATGTTACCCTCGCATATCCACCGTTTACACGATTGAAATTCTTGGGTACTCCAAAGAAATCTAACTTCTCGCTGTCACGACAACCCATGCATACATTTCCAATAGTGTTACCACTTGCACTCGTTTCATATTTCAGGTATTTCTCCTTGTCAGCATTCAACACGACGATGATTTTTACATGTGCACATACTTTCGTCGAATAATTCATCTTCACTTTTTTACAGATATGAATTGTGTGTTTATCCTACCACTGCATAAAAAATACTGACTTAATGCACGCCATAAACTAGGTAGTGTCGATAACCTGCCATAGAGTACCAATAGGAAAGCCACGTCGTGTCTATGAACAAGCACAGAGTACGATTGGTAGAGCCGTAAGCATATTTCATGTCATTTTAAGATACGTAAAAAAGTTAAAAAATTCCATGTTAAAAAATTCAAATTATTTTAAAAAATGGGGGGAAGGGGTCCCGGTGGTCTTTGGGGGCTCGAGGGGCATTAGGGGACCTGGGGCCTTTGGGGTTGGGGTAGGGGACCTCACGACACTGTTCAAATGGAACTTGTGTGTGAATATTCTTCATGAAGATATGGAGCTCCACTTTAATTCTGAGTTTTCTCGAAGAAGTTCAAAATGTACAAGTTCTCTTTTGAATTTTCTTAGAGAAGAGAAAAAAGTTAGCTCAATTCTGAAATTTACCAATGAAAATGAAAAAAGCTTTCATTTCAGTTCCTAATTTCTCAAAGACAAAAAAAAATTAAAATTCAATTCTAAATTTTTCCATAGAAGATATGGATGGCTATACTATGATTGTGATTATTTACCTTGAAGATAAAAAGTTTCACTTTATTTCTAATTTTTCTTAAATTCAGTTTATTCATCTAACCACCAAAAAACAATAGGCTAGGTTAGGTATAAATAAATATTAATAAATAATTAGAAACATTTCTCCATGTTTAAGTTAGGTTAGGTTAACTTATCATGAGCACTCATGATAAGCTAAGCTAACCTAACTTAAACATGGTAAAAAGATTAAATACGGTTAGGTTAGGCTAGATTAAGTTAGGTTAGGTTAAGTTAGGTTAGGTTAGGTTAGATTAAGTTAGGTTAGGTTAAGTTAGGTTAGGCTGAGTTAGGTTGAATTAAGTTAGGTTAGGTTAAGTTAGGTTAGGTTAGATTAAGTTAGGTTAGGTTAAGTTAGGTTAGGTTAGATTAAATTAGGTTAAGTTAGGTTAGGTTAGGTTAGCCTACGCACGCACGCGTACGTAGGCTAACCTAACCTAACCTAACTTAACCCAATCGTGTAAACGGTGGATATGCGAGGGTAACATTACCAGAGAAATTAGTGCTCAAAGATAATGTAAACTTAAAAATAATTGTCGATGATCGGGGACAACTCCTTGCTACTGTTGCTGGTAACACATTACCTGTTAATACATCCTATCATCATATTTCTGGTATTAGCATTGTAAAGAGAAAAAAAAGAAGACAAGCTTACTCCTGCAATAAAGTCAATAATCATATCTTATCAATATGCCAAAATTGCTATCTATGTAAAAATAATGTGACAATAGACAGTGAAATCGCAGGCAGAATAAAAAGGACATTAGTAGACAATATCATCAATGAATATAAAGATGAATTGCCGGAAAGTGAAGCACAAGTGTACTAATAATGTGTAATAATGTATTTAACGTATTTTTATATTAATATTCTAAATGTCGTTATTTCATTAAAAATATCTTATGCATTACTTTGTTAAGTGTTCATTATTTTTAGGGTATGCTAGAACGTCAAACGTTCAGAATATCTATTAAAAAGCTCAGAGATGTAAGAAATAGAAATTTTAGAGATAAAGATACTACTAGCAGGCTTAATTGTTCATAGAAGATAGAAAAGTTCAAGATCTCTTCTGAATTTTACCAAAGAACACAATTCATTTCTAATTTCCCAAGAGAAAATAAAAGTGGAAGAAAAGTTAAATTTTTCCGTAGAAAATAGGAAATGTTATTCTATGATTTTGATTATATTCTATGAATAAGAAAAGTTTCACTTCAATTCTAAATTTTATTAAATTCAGTTACGACCTTTCTCAAAGAGTCAAATTTAAAGCTCTGTTTCAAATATATTCCCTGGAAGAAGAAAATTGTAATATTAATTCTGAACTTCCTCATGAAAATGAAATAAGTTATTGATCATTTCTATTTTCCCGAAATAATATAAAAATTTTCCACTTCAGTTCAGATTTTTCTCAAACAGATAAGTTATACTATGATTGTGATTATTTTTTATGAAGATAAAAAGTTTCACTTCAATTCTAAATTTTCTTAAATTCAGTTCCGACCTTTCTCAAAGAGATGAAAAAAATTAAAGTTCTGTTCTAAATATTTCCCCGGAAGAAGAAAAGTTCAACTTCAATTCTGAATTTTCTCAATGAAAATGAAATAAGTTATTGATCAATTCTATTTTCCCAAAATAATATAAAATTTTCCACTTCAATTCAGATTTTTCTCAGAGATGAAAAAATTTAAAATATTGTTCCAAATTTTACTTAGAAGATAGAAAAGTTCAAGTTCTCTTCTGAATTTTACCAAAGAACAAAATTCAATTCTAATTTCACCAGAGAAAATAAAAAGCTTCCACATCAGTTTTAAGTTCACCAAGACATAAAAAATTTAAAGTTCACTTCTAAATTTTTCCGTAGAAGATAGAAAAAGTTATACTATGATTGTGATTATTTTCTATGAAGATAAAAAATTTCACTTTAATTCAAAATTTTCTTAAATTCAATTCCGACTTTTCTCAAAGAGATTAAAAAATTTAAAGTTCTGTTCCAAATATTTTCCCGGAAGAAGAAAAGTTCAACTTCGATTCTGAATTTTCTCAATGAAAATGAAATAAGTAATTGATCAATTCGTTTTTTCCCAAAATATTAAAAAAAGTTTCCACTACAGTTAAGATTTGTCTCGAAGAGATGAAAAAATTTTAAATACTGTTCCAAATTTCTTATAGAAGATATAAAAGTTCAAGTTCTCTTTTGAACTTTACCAACGAACTCAATTCAAGTCTAATTTCTCCAGACAAAATAAGAAGCTTCCACTTCAGTTTTAAGTTCACCAAGACATAAAAAATTTAAAGTTCAGTTCTAAATTTTTCCTTAGAAGATAGGAAAAGTTATACTATGATTGTGATTGTTTTCTATGAAGATAAAAAGTTTCACTTTAATTCTAAATTTTCTTAAATTCAGTTCCGACCTTTCTCAAAGAAATGAAAAAATTTAAAGTTCTGTTCCAAATATTTTCCCGGAAGAAGAAAAGTTCAACTTCGATTCTGAATTTTCTCAATGAAAATATAATAAGTTATTGATCTATTTTATTTTCCCAAAATAATATAAAAAGTTTCCACTTCATTTCAGATTTTTCTCAAAGAGATAAAAAAATTAAAATACTATTCCAAATTTTTTATAGAAGATAGAAAAGTTCAAGTTCTCTTCTGAATTTTAACAACGAACACAATTCAATTCTAATTTATCCAGAAACAATAAAAAACTTCCACTTCAGTTTTAAGTTCACCAAGACATAAAAAAATTTAAAGTTCAGTTCTAAATTTTTCCTTAGAAGATAGGAAAAGTTATACTATGATTGTGATTATTTTCTATGAAGATAAAAAGTTTCACTTTAATTCTAAATTTTCTTAAATTCAGTTCCGACCTTTTTCAAAGAGATGAAAAAATTTAAAGTTCTGTTCCAAATATTTCCCCGGAAGCTGTAAAGTAAAGTTGTGGATGAAAAGGATGGATGCTTCAACTTGTAAAATGGGTTTAGGAAGGACATTAAGAAAAGAACTTGTTTTGAAGTACCTTTTGAAAAGTATTGCTTGGTGTTGGAGCATTCAAAAAGGCAGTATAGTAAAGTTGTGAGTGAAAAGGATGGGTGCTTCAATTTGTAAAATGGGTTTAGGAGGGACATTAAGAAAAGAACTCGTTCTGAAATGCCTTTTGAAAAGTATTGCTTAGTGTTGTGCTTTCAAAAAGCTGTAAAGTAAAGTTGTGGGTGAAAAGGATGGGTACTTTAATTTGTCAAATGGGTTTAGGAGGGACATTAAGAAAATAACTTGTTCTGAAATGTCTTTTGAAAAGTATTGCTTGGTGTTGAGCATTCAAATAGCTGTAAAGTAAAGTTGTGGATGAAAAGGATGGGAACTTCAACTTGTAAAATGGGTTTAGGAGGGACATTATGAAAAGAACTTGCTCTGAAATGTCCTTTGAAAAGTATTTCTTGGTGTTGAGGTATCCAAAAAGCTGTAAAGTAAAGTTGTGGTGAAAAGGATGGATGCTTCAAGTTGGAAAATGGGTTGAGGAGGGACATTACGTAAAGAACTTGCTCTGAAATGTGTTTTGAAAAGTATTTCTTGGTGTTGAGGTATCCAAAAAACTGTAAACTATAGTTGTGGGTGAAAAGGAAGGTTGCTTCAAGTTGGAAAATGGGTTTAGAAGGGACATTAAGAAAGGAACTAGTTCTGAAATGCTTTTTGAAAGGTATTTCTTGATGTTGAGGTATCCAAAAAGCTGAAAAGTATAGTTGTGGGTGAAAAGGATGGATGCTTCAACTTGTTGAATGGTTCTAGGAGGGACTTTAAGAATTGAACTTGCTCTGAAATGTCTTTTGAAAGGTATTTCTTGGTGTTGGGGTATCCAAAAAAGCTGTAAAGTAAAGTTGTGGGTGAAAAGGATGGGTACTTCAAATGAGAAAATGGCTGTAGAATGAACATTAAGAAAAGAAGTTGCTCCGAAATGCCTTTTTGAAAGGTATTTGTTGGGGTTGGGGTATCCAAAAAGCTGTGAAGTAAAGTTTTGAGTGAAAAGAATGGATGATTTAACTTGTGAAATGGGTTTAGAAGGGATATTAAGAAAGATACTTGCTCTGAAATGTCTTTTGAAAAGTATTTCTTGGTGTTGAGGTATCCAAAAGCTGGAGAGTAAAGTTGAGGGTTAAAAGTAAGGCTGCTTTAAGTTGGGAAATGGCTCTAGGAGGGACATTAAGAAATGAACTTGTTCTTATATAACTTCCGAAAAGTATTGCTTGGTGTTGTGATATTCAAAAGCCGTAAAGTGAAGTTGTTGGTGAAAAGAAAGAATAGTTCTACTTGTAAAAAAGGTTTAGGAGGGACATTACGAAAGGAACTTGCTCTGAAATGTCTTTTGAAAAGTATTTCTTGGTGTTGAGGGATCCAAAAAGCTGTAAAGTAAAGTTGTGTGTGAAAAGGATGGATGCTTCAAGTTGTAAAATGGGTTTAGGAGGGACATTAAGAAAGGAACTTGCTCTGAAATGTCTTTTGAAAAGTATTTCTTGGTGTTGAGGTATCCAAAAAGCTGTAAAGTAAAGTTGTGGGTGAAAAGGATGGGTACTTCAAGTTGGAAAATGGGTTTAGAATGTACATTAAGAAAAGAAGTTGCTCTGAAATGCCTTTTTGAAAGGTATTTCTTGGTGTTGGGGTATCCAAAAAGCTGTGAAGTAAAGTTTTGGGTGAAAAGGAAGGATGCTTCAACTTGTAAAATGTGTTTAGAAGAGATATTAAGAAAGATACTTGCTCTGAAATGTCTTTTGAAAGGTATTTCTTGGTGTTGAGGTATCCAAAAGCTGTAGAGTAAAGTTGTGGGTGAAAAGAATGGATGCTTCAACTTGTAAAATGGGTTTAGGAGGGACATTAAGAAAGGAACTTGCTCTTAAATGCCTTTTGAAAGGTATTTCTTGGTGTTGAGGTATCCAAAAAGCTGTAAAGTAAAGTTGTGGGTGAAAAGGATGGATGCTTCAAGTTGTAAAATGGGTTTATGAGGGACATTAAGAAATGAAGATGCTCTGAAATGTCTTTTGAAAAGTCTTTCTTGGTGTTGAGGTATCCAAAAATCTGTAAAGTAAAGTTGTGTGTGAAAAGGATGGATTCTTCAACTTGGAAAATGGGATTTAGGAGGGACATTAAGAAAAGAACTTGCTCTGAAATGCCCTTTGAAAGGTATTTCTTGGTGTTGGGGTATCCAAAAAGCTGTAAACTAAAGTTGTGGGTGAAAAGGATGGGCACTTCAACTTGGAAAATGGGTTTAGAAGGGACATTAAGAAAAGATGTTGCTCTGCAAAGCCTTTTTGAAAGGTATTTCTTGGTGTTGGGGAATCCAAAAAGCTGTAAAGTAAAGTTTTGAGTGAAAAGGAAGGATGCTTTAACTTTTAAAATGGGTTTAGAAGAGAAGTTATCAAAGATACTTGCTTTGAAATGACTTTTGAAAAGTATTTATTGGTGTTGAGGTATCTAAAAGCTGTAGAGTAAAGTTGTGGGTGAAAAGGATGGATGCTTCAACTTGTAATATAGGTTTAGGAGGGACATTAAGAAAGGAACTTGCTCTGAAATGCCTTTTGAAAGGTATTTCTTGGTGTTGAGGTATCCAAAAAGCAGTAAAGTAAAGTTGTGGCTGAAAAGGATGGATGCTTCAAGTTGGAAAATGGGTTTAGGAGGGACATTAAGAAAGTAACTTGCTCTGAAATGTCTTTTGTAAAGTATTTCTTGGTGTTGAGGTATCCAAAAAGCTGTAAAGTAAAGTGTTGGGTGAAAAAGGAAGGATGCTTCAACTTTTAAAATGGGGGTAGGAGGGACCTAACGAAAGGAACTTTCTCTAAAAGGTCTGTTGAAATGTATTTCTTGGTGTTGAGGTATCCAAAAAAGCTGTAATGTATAGTTTTGGATGAAAGGGACGGATGCTTTCACTTGTAAAATGTGTTTAGGAGGGACCTAAAGAAAGGAACTTTCTCAGAAATTTATTTAGAAAAGTTTAACATTGTTTTGTGTTATAATTACATATGAAGATTTATGTTCTGGGAGTACAGGAATGGTGATTCAAATTTTAAAATGTTTGTATTAGGAACATTAAGAAAGGAACTTGCTGTGGAATGTCTTTTGAAATGTATTTCATGGGGTTGAGAGATTCAAAAGGCTGTTATGTAAAGTTTTGGGTAAAAAGGAAGGATGTTTCAACTTGTAAATTGGGTTTAGGAGGGACATTAGGAAAGGCACAAGCTTTGAAATGCCTGAAAAGTATTTCTTGGTGTTGAGGTATCCAAAAAGCTGTAAAGTAAAGTTGTGGGTGAAAAGGAAGGATGCTTCAAATTGTAAGATGGGCTTAGGAGGGACATTAAGAAAGGAACTTGCTCTGAAATGTCTTTTGAAAATTATTTCTTAGTGTTGAGGTATCCAAAAAGCTGTAAAGTAAAGTTGTGGGTAAAAAGGATGGGTACTTCAATCTGGAAAATGATTTTAGGATGGAAATTAAGGATATATATGGAATTGAAACGCCCTTTGCTTGGTATTTATTGGTGTTGAGGGATCCAAAATGCTGTATAGTATCGTTGTGAGTAATAAGATGGGCAGTTCAACTTGGAAAATGGGTTTAGGTGGCACTTAAGGAAAGGAACTTCCTCTGAAATATCTTTTGAAAAGTATAACATAACATAACATAACATAACATAACATAACATAACATAACATAGCATAACATAACATAACCTAACATAGCATAGCATAGCATAACATAGCATAACATAACAGCATAACATAACATAACATAACATAACATAACATAACATAACATAACATTGGGGATCCAGGGGCCCTTTCGGAGCCTGGGGGACCTTCGAGGACTGGGGGCTTCCTTCAGGGTTGGGGTGGGGTGTGAGGACCCTTTGGGGTTGGAGTAGAGGACCTCACAACACTGTTCAAATACAACTTGTGTATTATAACGACCACAGAGTTTCACCCTCAAATTCTCTTCTAAAATCATCTTCTAAAATCATCTTTTAAAATATCTCTAACTGTTTCGCAGAAATAATTCCCCAAAATTTCTAAAATGGTTTCGCCCAAATAGCCCCTCAATGTAATTTCATCGTGTTCCTTTTGTTCTTCGCATCCCTGCGCTGTCACATTTCAAATTACTAAGAAACCTGATTCCCGTGTTAATCTATTCATCTTTAAGATGTTTCTTGGAGAATTGTTGCCATGGCAAAGTTTTATTAATATCTTTTGGAGTTCGACCAGTAGAATTGTTTCCGGGGAGAAGACATTAATGACTTGGATCTATTCCTGGAGAATTGTTTCTAGGCGAAGTTTTAGAATTGTTTCCGGGGCAAAGTATTGATGACTTGGATCTATTCCTGGAGAATTGTTTCTAGGCAAAGTTTTAGAATTGTTTCTGGGGCAAAGTATTAATGACTTGGATCTATTCCTGGAGAATTGTTTCTAGGCGAAGTTTTTTAATGTCTGACAGATGATGTCATGGTTGATTGATTTGACAAGAAAGGAAACACGCAATCTAACTGTTTTCCTAATTCCTGGAAACATCTTGACATTCGCCTCGAGCTTGCACTTGGCCAAAACAACAACAACATCAAATAAATCGACCTTTGGAAATTTAGGTCATTGACCCACTTCGATTAACCACGTGTTCTCCCTAGGGAGGCTATGCCCATATATGGTGTCATGTCACGAGTATAAGATAGCTTTCTACTTTCATATACGGATTTGGCGGTAAATTCTAGCATAAAAGATGTGTCCCATCATCATTTTGGAAAAATGTATTTTTGCATATATTTTTTAGCCTATTTTTTTTCAAAAAATTCTAGACGGCTTCACCGAACAGTTTCAGCTTTAAACTTTACGGCAATGTGAAGCTAAATACGAAAGGTAAATTATGAGGAAGGAAATTCACAAAAATTATAGAAAGGTCCGAGATACGTGGTCTAGTTAAAAATGAGCCTTTGAATTTTGAGATTTTCGGGGAAAATTAAGAAATATTAGCCTATAGCCCTGGGCTATACAAGATATCGGAAAAAATTTAACATATTCTATGAGAAGACAATACTAGGAACAAAATGAGATGTCAGTAGAGTAGTAGGTTCCATTTTGCGGAGACGTATAGGCACTACTCTTTTCTTCCTCATTGGTTTAATATCATGAAAAACGTTTAACGGCGATTCCGTTGATATGACAGTTTGGATTCTATGGAAGCTCTACACCTTTTCAAAGAGATTCAGAGCGATAGACATTTGCAAAAAAGGGGTAATTAGTGATTGGATAATTTTTTAACGTGAAATCTCTGAATAAAATATTTTTGGAGCATGTACTTCACAATGGATAAAAGGGTTAAGGTGATTAGCAATTACGAGCAAGGATCCCTCCACTGGTTCCTGGCAGTAGGGTACGCATATCAAATTGCTGTACTGTGGGTTAGGTAACATGATTAAACACGCTTTTACAATCGGAATTCATTGATTGACATTTGCAAAAAAGGGGGAATTAGTGATTGGATAATTTTTTAACGTGAAGGGTCAATTTTGGAGGGAAAACCAAAAATGCTCAGAATCAAAAATAAACGGGATCTGCCTCAAGGGCAAGGCTCAGAGGCCCCTCCTTACCCCATTTCTGAGGGCAGGGGAGGGGGGGTCAATTTTGGAGGGAAAATCAAAAATACTCAGAATCGAAAATAAATGGGATCTTCCTCAAGGGGAAGGCTCAGAGGCCCTCCGTCCCCCCATTTCTGGGGGCAGGGGAGGGGGGGGGTCAATTTTGGAGGGAAAACCAAAAATACTCAGAATCGAAAATAAATGGGATCTGCCTCAAGGGCAAGGCTCAGAGGCCCTTTATTTCCCCATTTCTGAGGGCAGGGGAGGGGGGGAGTCAATTTTGGAGGGAAAATCGAAAATGCTCAGAATCGAAAATAAAGCGTGATCTGCCTCAAGAGGAAGGCTCAGAGGCCCTTCATTCCCCCTTTTCTGAGGGCAGGGGGGGTCAATTTTGGAGGGAAAATCAAAAATACTCAGAATCGAAAATAAATGGGATCTGCCTCAAGGGGAAGGCTCAGAGGCCCGTCGTCCCCCCATTTCTGAGGGCAGGGGAGGGGGGGTCAATTTTGGAGGGAAAATCAAAAATACTCAGAATCGAAAAAAAATGGGATCTTCCTCAAGGGGAAGGCTCAGCGGCCCTTCGGCCCCCCTTTCCGGCGGGCCGGGGAGGGGGGGTCAATTTTGGAGGGAAAACCAAAAATACTCAGAATCGAAAATAAATGGGATCTGCCTCAAGGGCAAGGCTCAGAGGCCCTTTATTTCCCCATTTCTGAGGGCAGGGGAGGGGGGGGTCAATTTTGGATGGAAAATCAAAAATACTCAGAATCGAAAAAAAATGGGATCTACCTCAAGGGGAAAGCCTGGGCTGATGTTTGCAAGTCGAAGAATTTGTCTTTGTTGGTTTGAATGTCTAAAGTGCCTGTCTTTCTCTGTTTACATGTCTGATTCTTTTTGTTTGTATGTCCGGGTTGGTGTTTGCAAGTCCAAGTTGGGTTTTCAGACCTAGGTTTTTTAGATTTTCGTGGGTGTTTGATTCCCAGGGTTTATTATTTGAGAAGTTAACTTTAGTATTTCGTGATTTGACGTGCCTGAAATCATGAATTAGAATAGTTAATTAGCTGTTTGGGGATTTTTCAGACCTTGGTTTTTTAGATTTTCGTTTGTGTATTTTTGACTCCTGGGGTTTATTATTTGAGAAGTTAACTTTAGTATTTTGTGGTTTTACGTGCCTGAAATCATGAATTAGAATAGTTAATTAGCTGTTTGGGTTTTCATACCTAGTTTTTTAGATTTTCGTGTGCGTTAGGTTCCTGGGATTTATTATTTGAGAAGTTACCTTTAGTATTTCGTATTTGATGGGCCTGAAATCATGAATTAGAATATTTAAATTAGCTGTTTTGGGTTTTCAGACCTAGGTTTTTTAGATTTTCGTGGATGTTTGACTCCTGGGGTTTATTATTTGAGAAGTTAACTTTAGTATTTTGTGGTTTTACGTGCCTGAAATCATGAATTAGAATAGTTAATTACCTGTTTAGGGTTTTCAGACCTAGGTTTTTAGATTTTCGTTGGTGTTTGTTTCCTAGAGTTTATTATTTGAGAAGTTAACTTTAGTATTTCATGGTTTGACGATTTGACGTGCCTGAAATCATGAATTAGATTAGTTAATTAGCTGTTTAGGTTTTCAGACATAGTTTTTTAGATTTTCATGGGTGTTAGGTTCCTGGGATTTATTATTTGAGAAGTTAACTTTAGTATTTCATGGTTTGACTTGCCTGAAATCATGAATTAGAATATTTAATTGACTGTTTGGGGATTTTCGGACCTAGGTTTTTTAGGTTTTCGTGGGTGTTTATTTCCTGGAGTTTATTATTTGAGAAGTTAACTTTAGTATTTCATGGTTTGACTTGCCTGAAATCATGAATTAGAATATTTAATTGGCTGTTTGGGGATTTTCAGACCCAGGTTTTCTAGGTTTTCGTGTGTGTTTGTCTCCTGGGGTTTATTATTTGAGAAGTTAACTTTAGTTTTTTGTGGTTTTACGTGCCTGAACTCATGAATTAGAATAGTTAATTAGCTGTTTAGGGTTTTCAGACCTAGGTTTTTTATATTTTCGTGTGTGTTTGACTCCTGGGGTTTATTATTTGAGAAGTTAACTTTAGTATTTTGTGGTTTTACGTGCCTGAAATCAAGAATTAGAATAGTTAATTAGTTAGTAAGTTAGAATAGTTAGTTAGGTTAGCCTATGTACGCGCGCGTACATAGGCTAACCTAACCTATGATTTTGGTATTTCTGTGCAATAATGTGGAATTTGGTAACACGTGGGTTTGTTTGTGTGCGTGTCTCTGTGTGTTTGTGTGTGTGTTCCTACTCTTGCTTAAGAAAACCTTAAAATTTAGTAAATTGTCAAACGATGTCAAAATGTAACCTCTTAGTTTAACTGAGGTATTGGACCTTTCATCTATGCCGAAAAAAAAAAATAACTAGTTGAAGATGTTTGTGAGTGTTGGCGTATCTGATGAAATAATTTAGGTCATATTATCAATTTAATTTTTTTTTTTTAATGCATTAGTTTTTCAGCAATGACACTATATATATTAAAAGTGTTTGACTCAAACTTTTACCTTGATAACCTGTTATTTTAGTATAATTTCGAGAGGATCGCTAAATTATGGCGCTACAGCTATTGAAACAATTTAGTTTGTCTGATCTTTGTTATAGTTTTTTTTTTAAGTAAACTCGATGTTTCTCTATTATTCAATCCCAACGTCCCCCTGTTCTGAGTGTTGAAAATAGTTAATTAGCTGTTTGGGTTTTCAGACCTAGTTTTTTAGATTTTCGTGGGCGTTAGGTTCCTGGGATTTATTATTTGAGAAGTTAACTTTAGTATTTCGTATTTGACGTGCCTGAAATCATGAATTAGAATATTTAATTAGCTGTTTAGGGTTTTCAGACTTAGGTTTTTTAGATTTTTGTGGATGTTTGACTCCTGGGGTTTATTATTTGACAAGTTAACTTTAGTATTTTGTGGTTTTACGTGCCTGAAATCATGAATTAGAATAGTTAATTACCTGTTTAGGGTTTTCAGACCTAGGTTTTTAGATTTTCGTTGGTGTTTGTTTCCTAGAGTTTATTATTTGAGAAGTTAACTTTAGTATTTCATGGTTTGACGATTTGACGTGCCTGAAATCATGAATTAGATTAGTTAATTAGCTGTTTAGGTTTTCAGACATAGTTTTTTAGATTTTCATGGGTGTCAAGTTCCTGGGATTTATTATTTGAGAAGTTAACTTTAGTATTTCATGGTTTGAATTACCTGAAACCATGAATTAGAATATTTAATTTACGTTTTGTGTATTTTCATACATAGGTTTCTTCTATTTTCGTGGGTGTTTGTTTCCCGGAGTTTATTATTTGAGAAGTTAACTTTAGTATTTCATGGTTTGACTTGCCTGAAATCATGAATTAGAATATTCAATTGGCTGTTTGGGGATTTTCAGACCTAGGTTTTTTAGGTTTTCGTGTGTGTTTGACTCCTGGGGTTTATTATTTGAGAAGTTAACTTTAGTATTTTGTGGTTTTACGTGCCTGAAATCATGAATTAGAATAGTTAATTAGCTGTTTAGGGTTTTCAGACCTAGGTTTTTTAGATTTTCGTGTGTGTTTGACTCCTGGGGTTTATTATTTGAGAAGTTAACTTTAGTATTTTGTGGTTTTACGTGCCTGAAATCAAGAATTAGAATAGTTAATTAGTTAGTAAGTTAGAATAGTTAGTTAGGTTAGCCTATGTACGCGCGCGTACATAGGCTAACCTAACCTATGATTTTGGTATTTCTGTGCAATAATGTGGAATTTGGTAACATGTGTGTATGTTTGTGTGTGTGTCTGTGTGTGTTTGTGTGTGTGTTCCTACTCTTGTATAAGAAAACCTTAAAATTTAGTAAATTGTCAAACGATGTCAAAATGTAACCTCTTAGTTTAACTGAGGTATTGAACCTTTCATCTATGCCGAAAAAAAAAATAACTAGTTGAAGATGTTTTTAAATTCTTCATCAACATAAAATCAAAAACATAAAAATTAAAAATGTAAATGCATATTTCAATGAAATAATAGCCTTCTTAACAACTTAATGTCGATAAACAGTGGAAATCGGTTTTCTTCAGTATTGTTTGTGAATGATTAAAGATGGTGACTGACAAAAACATTTTGAAACTAAAGAAAACCTTAAAATTTAGTAAATTGTCAAACAACATTAAAATATAACCTCTTAGTTTAACTGAGGTATTGGACCTTTCATCTATGCCGAACAAAAAAATAACTAATTGAAGTTGTGTTTAAATTCTTCATCAATATAAAATAAAAACATGAAAATTAAATATAAAATAATAGCCTTCTTAACTATTTAATTTCAATTGAAGGTGGAAATCTACTTTTTTCGGTATTGTTTGTGAATGATTAAAGATGGTAACTGACAAAAATATTTTGAAAGTAAAGAAAATCTTAAAATCCAATGAACTGTAAAACACTACCAAAGTTTTACTCCTTAGCCTAACTGAGTTATTGGACCTTTCATCTATGCCGAACAAAAAAAAATCTCTCAAACCCCTTAAAGCTCTTTTAAAAGATACAAAAACTACTTATTTAACTCAAAATTTCTTTTTTAATGAGCACAAAGTAGTTAATCAAATTGATTTCAAAAGGGTTAATGATAAAAAAAATAGTTTGGAGAAAGAAAAAAAAAATAAAATAATGTCTTGAAATCATTTTCAACACACATAGCAAGGGGACGTTGGGATTTAATCACAGAGAAATATCGAGTTTACTTAAAAATAAAAACTACCACTAATATCATACGACCTAAATTATTTCATCAGATACGCCAGCACTCTTCTTCTAACAACATCGATTCTCAAGGTAAAAGTTTGAATCAAACACTTTTAGGTTGTCGAGTGTCCTTACTGAAAAACTACTGCATTAAAAAAAAATTAAATTGATCATACGACCTAAATTATTTCATTAGATACGCCAGCACTCACAAACGATCCTTTTGAAATTCTGCTAACAATATAGATTCTCAAGGTAAAAGTTTGAATCAAACACTTTTAGGTTATCCAGTGTCCTTACTAAAAAACTACTCCATTAAAAAAAAAATTAAATTGATCATACGACCTAAATTATTTCATCAGATACGCCAGCACTCATAAACGATCCTTTTGAAATTCTGCTAACAATATCGATGCTCAAGGTAAAACATCAAATCAAACACTTTTAGGATATCGAGTTTCCTTACAGAAAAACTACTGCATTAAAAAATAAATTAAATTGATCATACGATCTAAATTATTTCATCAGATACGCCAACACTCATAAATGATCCTTTTGAAATTCTGCTAACAGCATCGATGGTCAAGGTAAAAGTTTGAATTAAACACTTTTAGGATATCGAATGTCCTTACTGAAAAACTACTGCATTAAAAAATAAATTAAATTGATCATACGACCTAAATTATTTCATCAGATACGCCCACGAAAATCTAAAAAAACGTAGGTCTGAAAACCCAAACATTTAATTAACTATTCTAATTCATGATCTTAGGCTTGTCAAACCACGATATACTAAAGTTAACTTCTCAAATAAAAAACCCTAGGAAACAAACACCCACGAAAATCTAAAAAACCTAGGTCTGAAAACCCTAAACAGCTAATTAACTATTCTAATTCATGATTTCAGGCACGTGAAACCACAAAATACTAAAGTTAACTTCTCAAATAATAAACCCCAGGAGTCAAACATACACGAAAACCTACAAAACCTAGGTATGAAAATCCACAAACAGCCAATTAAATATTCTAATTCATGATTTCAGCCAAGTCAAACCACGAAATACTAAAGTTAACTTCTCAAATAATAAACCCCAGGAACCTAACACCCACGAAAATCTAAAAAACTAGGTCTGAAAACCCAAAGAGCTAATTAACTATTCGAATTCATGATTTCAGGCACGTCAAACCATGAAATACTAAAGTTAACTTCTCAAATAATAAACTCCAGGAAACAAACACCAACGAAAATCTAAAAAATCTAGGTCTGAAAACCCTAAACTACTAATTAACTATTCTAATTCATGATTTCAGGCACGTAAAACCACAAAATACTAAAGTTAACTTCTCAAATAATAAACCTCAGGAGTCAAACACACACGAAAATCTAAAAAACCTAGGTCTGAAAACCCTAAACAGCTAATTAACTATTCTAATTCATGATTTCAGGCTGGTAAAACCACAAAATACTAAAGTTAACTTCTCAAATTATAAAACCCCAGGAGTCAAACACACACGAAAACCTACAAAACCTAGGTCTGAAAATCCCCAAACAGCCAATTAAATATTCTAATTAATGATTTCTGGCAAGTCAAACCATGAAATACTAAAGTTAACTTCTCAAATAATAAATCCCAGGAACCTAAAACCTCACGAAAATCTAAAAAACTTGGTATGAAAACCCAAACAGCTAATTATCTATTCTAATTCATGATTTCAGGCACGTAAAATCACAAAAAACTAAAGTTAAATTCTCAAATAATAAACTCCAGGAAACAAACACCCACGAAAACCTATAAAACCTAGGTCTGAAAATCCCAAGAGAGCCAATTAAATATTCTAATTCATGATTTCAGGCAGGTTAACCCATGAAATACTAAAGTTAACTTCTCAAATAATAAATCCCATGACCCTAACACCCACGAAAATCTAAAAAACTAGGTCTGAAAACCCAAACAGCTAATAATCTATTCTAATTCATGATTTCAGGCACGTAAAACCCCAAAATACTAAAGTTAACTTCTCAAATAATAAACTCCAGGAAACAAACACCCATGAAAACCTGTAAAACCAAGCTCTAAAAATCCCCAAACATCAAATTAAATTTTCTAATTCATGATTTCAGGAAAGTCAAACCATGAAATACTAAAGTTAACTTCTCAGATAATACATCCCAGGAACCTAACACCCACGAAAATCTAAAAAACTAGGTCTGAAAACCCAAACAGCTAATTAACTATTCTAATTCGTGATTTCAGGCACGTAAAACAACAAAATACTAAAGTTAACTTCTCAAATAATAAACTCCAGGATACAAACACCCACGAAAACCTAAAAAACCTAGGTCTGAAAATCCCCAAACAGTCAATTAAATATTCTAATTCATGATTTCAGGCACGTCAAATCACAAAATACTAAAGTTAACTTCTCAAATAATAAACCCCAGGAGTCAAACATCCACGAAAATCTAAAAAACCTAGGTCTGAAAACCCTAAACAGCTAATTAAATATTCCAATTTATGATATCAGGCATGTAAAACCACAAAATACTAAAGTTAACTTCTCAAATAATAAACCCCAGGAGTCAAACACACATGAAAACCTAAAAAACCTAGGTCTGAAAATCCCCAAACAGCCAATTAAATATTCTAATTCATGATTTCAGGCACGTCAAATACAAAATACTAAAGTTAAATTCTCAAATAATAAATCCCAGGAACATAACGCCCACGAAAATATACAAAACTAGTTCTTATAACCCAAACATCTAATTAACTATTCTATTTCATGATTTCAGGAAAGTAAAAACACAAAATACTAAAGTTAACTTCTAAAATAATAAACCACAGGAGTCAAACACACGAAAATCTAAAAAACCCAGGTCTGAAAACTCTAAAAAGCCAACTAAATATTTTAATTCATGATTTCAGGCACGTTAAATACGAAATACTAAAATTAACTGCTCAAATAACTAACCCTGGTACCCAAACACTCACGAAAATCTAAAAAACGTAGGTCCGAAAACCCAACTTAGACTTGTAAACACCAACCCGGACATGCAAACAAAAAGACTCAGACATGTAAACAGAGAAAGACAGGCACTTTAGACATTCAAACCAACAAAGACAAATTCTTCGACTTGCAAACATCAGCCCAGGCCTTCCCCTTGAGGTAGATCCCATTTATTTTCGATTCTGAGTATTTTTGGTTTTCCCTCCAAATTTGACCCCCCCCTCCCCTGCCCTCAGACAAGGGGGCCCCAAGGGCCTCGGTGCCTTCCCCTTGAGGCAGATCCCATTTATTTTTGATTCTGAGTATTTTTGATTTTCTCTCCAAAATTGACCCCCCCTGCCCTCAGAAATGGGGGAATGAAGGGCCTCTGAGCCTTCCCCTTGAGGCAGATCACGCTTTATTTTCGATTCTGGGCATTTTTGATTTTCCCTCCAAGATCGACGCCCCCCCTCCCCTGCCCTCAGAAATGGGGAAACGAAGGGCCTCTGAGCCTTGCCCTTGAGGCAGATCCCATTTATTTTCGATTCTGAGTATTTTTGGTTTTCCCTCTAAAATTGACCCCCCCTCCCCTGCCCTCAGAAATGGGGGAACGAAGGGCCTCTGATCCTTGCCCTTGGGGCAGATCTCTTTTATTTTTGATTATGAGTCTTTTTTATTTCCCCTCCAAAATTGACCCCCCCCCTGCCCTCAGAAAAGGGGGAACGTAGGGCCTCTGAGCCTTCCCCGTGAGGCCGATCCCATTTATTTTTGATTCTGAGCATTTTTGGTATTCCCTCCAAAATTGACCCCCCCTCCCCTGCCCTCAGAAATGGGGGAACGAAGGGCCTCTGAGCCTTCCCCTTGAGGCAGATCCCATTTATTTTCGATTCTGAGTATTTTTGGTTTTCCCTCCAAAATTGACCCCCCCTCCTCCCCTGACCTCAGAAATGGGGGGACGAAGGGCCGCTGGGCCGTCCCCTTGAGGCGGATCCCATTTATTTTCGATTCTGAGTATTTTTGATTTTCCCTCCAAAATTGACCCCCCCTCCCCTGCCCTCAGAAATGGGGGAACGAAGGGCCTCTGAGCCTTGCCCTTGAGGCAGATCACATTTATTTTCGATTCTGAGCAATTTTGGTATTCTCTCCAAAATTGACCCTTCACGTTAAAAAATTATCCAATCACTAATAACTCCTTTTTTGCAAATGTCAATCAATGAATTCCGATTGTAAAAGCGTGTTTAATCATGTTACCTAACCCACAGTACAGCAATTTGACACGCGTAGCCTACTGCCAGGAACCAGTTGAGGGATCCTTGCTCGTAATTGCTAATCACCTTAACCCTTTTATCCATCGTCAAGTACATGCTCCAAAAATATTTTATTCAGAGATTTCACGTTAAAAAATTATCCAATCACTAATTACCCCTTTTTTGCAAATGTCTATCGCTCTGAATCTCTTTGAAAACGTGTAGAGCTTCCATAGAATCCAAACTGTCATATCTACGGAATCGCCGTTAAACGTTCTTCATGATATTAAACCAATAAAGAAGAAAAGAGTAGTGCCTATATGTCTCCGCAAAATGGAACCTACTACTCTACTGATGTCGCACCACTAAATGGGATTGGTACAATCTTAGAAAAAAACGGTCCTGTACACATTTTATAGGCCTAAAAAGGGTGTTTTTTTGCTTTTACAAGGCCAAGCCGTTATCTCCAGCTTTGCCACCACCCATATTCGCATTCAGCGTAGTCGATATAGTCGAATACTATTGTCAAACGGACTGTGTTTTCCTGATGACCTCAACTCAGAAATAAACAAGATACGCCTTAGTGGCCCCCGGACTATTATGTTCCAAAATCATGAAAAAGAAAACGGCTATTAACATAGGTGCACACATGTCCATCCATTAGGAAGGGCTGGAGGATTTTTCGTAGAGAAAGGGGGCGTTAAGAATAAAAATAGTATTTTCAAAGATTTCTTTGCCAAGAAAAGGACGGGGGAAAACGAAAAAGAGAAAAAAAAGATGGAGAAAACAAGATGCTGGATTTGTAGCAGGAAAAAGCACCTCGCCACAAGACAAAGACAAGGAAAGCGGCTCGCCACAAGGCCCCCCACCCCCAATGTTTTTGGTCACTCGGTAAAAAAAATTGTTAAAACCGTGGCGCTTTGTGCCACGATTTTTCTGACGCCACTAAAATTCTTTCTTCTGTTCAATAAAGACCACGACAAAACTGACATATCCTCTACAGAAATTGCCTCACTTACCCAAACTTCTTCATTTTCTCTTCCTGAAAAATGTGATATTACTTAAAAAGCTTAAGTTTAGTTATATTAATGCTAGTAATATAATACATTTAGTTCTTTACTGTTTAGAATTTGTCTTTTCTTTCTGTTTCATATCAAAAAGACATTTGTTGCACACGTCAAGTACGTTACATCTTAATATTTTTCAAGGTATATTATACTGAATGGTAATCATAATTATTAAGAATGGAAAGACTCAGAGATAATACATTTGGATGGGCTGTGAGTGTAGATAATTAAACTCGCCATCACCTAATCACAAATTAAATTTGTCTATCTGGTCAAGTGATTCAGAAGCCCATTCTGACTATAAAGTTTGTATGTCGGATGTGTCCTCCAAACTTTTGACATTGTTGGTTTTTTTGTTTGTGTTTTTTTTTTGTGTTTTATAAACGCAAGGCTATGCCCATGATCTTTGTTTTTTGTTTGTTTTTTTTTCACTAAGGCGCTTGATATGGAAGTATTTGTCGGTGAAACGTAGGAAGGGGCTCATTTAATTGGATACTGAAAGTCCTTGCGCCCTTTTTAAGAATCAAAAGTGATTGAAAGGTGACCAGTTCCTCTCCCAAGTACCCCCCCCTCCCCACAAATACATCCGGTGAAAATCAGATAGCCATTATGTTCAGCATAATTTGTTCAACCTGTATTGTTCAGAGATTATAATGAAGATGAAGCTGTTCTTAGAGACTAAATGGTACTACTACTACTACTACTAACAACTCACCGTAGCACCAAGCCACCTGAGGCCAACACACTTACGCAGGCTCCTTCGCCATCCCAATCTGTCCAAAGCCTCCCTCTTTACACCCTCCCAGTAAATTCCCAGTTCCTTTAAATCTTTTTTTATGACATCCTCCCACCTCAACCGCAGACGACCTGTTTTCCATTTAGCCCGTTACGGATGGCCGAAAAGGACAATCTTCGGCAATCTGTCATCCTAAGCTACTCTAAGAGAGCTGTATGCTGCCCGTGTAGTAGGAACGTCATTCATACAGTCCAAACAATCATTAAATGATTTTCGTATGCTTGATTCACCCAACACCCAAGCACTGGGTGGTAAGCGTTTTGAACCAGATGACCAATAGAAGGAAAATTAGTCATGCATAACTGGTTCAACAATGATGGTAGAAAGTTTTTGCTGGCGGTATAAGCTACAATCAAAACCTAGAAAACTGGTTTGGAAGAAGAAAGGGATTACGCCGGAACACTAGCAAAGCTTGGCTAAAATGTTCTGTTTAGACTAATCTTTCTTGCAAATATAGTTTTATATTTAAACCAGCTTTGCTGAGAAATATAGGTAAATATTTCCGTATTCACATAATTTAGCTGCGAAAAAATTTAATACACTATTTGAGGTTTCTTTTGCTCTTTCCAAGTTAAATAATCGCTTCTGTGGAAAATTCCATTTTGAGCCCTTAAAGGTGCTCAAAATAGCCCATATTCACCAAAAATTTAAAAATATGTTTCTAATGAACAGTCAGATGAGGAAACATTACCATTTTTAGCTGATTCAGGAAAGATGATTATTATTTTTATTAGTCTTGGTAGTAAATGTTATCTGGAAGACAAATTTGCAGGAATTTTAAAAAAGATTCAGAAACTATTTGAAAAAAAAGTGTCACTGCAAAACAAA